>NW_024537394.1:600000-870131 GCF_016647745.1 Suillus plorans
AGTTGCACGAAACATCCTCACCAACCCCGACTATGTAAATGAGTTTGATTATCGCCCTTTCCGCGAATATTCAGTTGATAAGGACGAACGCCGTTATCAAGACTTTATGTCGGGCGATTGGGCCTGGCAGCAAGCAGTATGTGGTATTATAAAGTTAGCCTCTTCGTACTAATCATGCTTTTCAGGATATCATTGCGGCTGATCCTGACAATCTCGGAGCAACATTTGTGCCGATAATACTCGGAAGCGACAAGACAACAGTGTCCGTCGGCACTGGAAACAACGAATACTATCCATTATATCTATCTATTGGCAATGTCCGCAACAATGTCCGTCGAGCACACCGAAACGCCCTCTGTCTTATTGGCTTTCTTGCCATACCAAAGAGTGAGTTTTTCAGACTGTTTCGCACTGGAACCCGGCTAAGTCTTGTAGCTACCAATGAACATAAAGAAAAAGAAGAATTTCGGAATTTCCGACGCCAGATCTTTCATTCCTCACTCGCCAAGATCCTCGAAACGCTCAAAGATGTCATGTCAAAGCCTGAGGTCATACGTTTCGGTGACGGTCATTATCGACGTGTCATTTTTGGATTAGGACCATATATTGCGGACTATGAAGAACAAGTTCTACTTACGTCTATTGTGAGGAACTGGTGTCCAAGGTTTGTCTTACTAGTTCTTTGCCTGCTCTCCTGATATCTGATACCTTCAAAGGTGTCTTGCTCCACGTGGAAAACTAGATGATGAAGATGCACTCTGCCGATGCGAGGCACATAGAGAGGCTCTCGTCGAGGAGGATACATTTGATGTGGATATGCTGCGGCGTGAGTTTGGTATTGTTGGAGATGTTGTGGTACGCTTCATTCAGTTGCTGCAAGTGCTCGCGGGACTTATTTATGTTCAGCCTTTTACGAACGACTTCCCTCGTGCCGATATTCATCAACTCATCGCACCAGATATCCTGCACCAAATCGTCAAAGGCTGTTTCAAGGATCATCTCGTTATGTGGGTGGAAAAATACCTCCATCGTATTCATGGGAAAAGGAAGGCTGAACAAATTATGGACGACATAGACCGTCGTCTGGCTGTTGCTGCCCCATTTACTGGCTTGCGACGTTTTCCGCAGGGCCGTGGATTCAAACAGTGGACCGGGGACGACTCTAAAGCGCTCATGAAGGTATGTGTATGTTTTTAATTGACATAAGACTCGACTGATAAAATATATGTTCAATGACATGTAGATATATCTACCTGCAATAGAAGGCCACGTACCAACGGACGTTGTCCGTACATTTCGTGCATTCTTGGAGTTCTGCTATCTCGTCCGAAAGAATGTTATCACGGAGGACACAATCTTGCAAATAGAGGATGCCCTTCGCCGGTTTCACCACTATCGTCCAATATTCCTCAAGCTTGGCATCGTTCCTACATTCTCGCTCCCGCGCCAGCATGCAATGAAGCACTACCCTGAACTTATCCGTCTTTTTGGAGCGCCGAACGGTCTCTGTTCATCAATGACAGAAAATAAACATATTAAAGCTGTAAAGCAACCATGGCGTCGGTCCAACAGGTACAACGCACTCGGGCAAATGCTTGTGACAAATCAGCGACTCGACAAACTTGGAGCATTGCGTGTAGATTTTACCAAACGTGGTATGCTCAATAGTACATGTCTTAGTGATGCTTCAAACATGAAAGGTTAGTGAATAGAGATCGCACTATTATTCCTTTGCTGATTTCAATTAGGTCATGTCGATGATCCAGGCGATAATGAACCCATGAATGACATTCCCAACACTATTCAATCCAATGCTGCCGACGACAACGACAACGATGGACTTGATAATGGTGAGATCGATGATGGGCCACCTGAGATTGAGGCTCATGTGCAGCTTGCTCAAACATGTCGTATGTGGTTTGATGCTTTTGTTATTAAATAGCTTATAATTATATTAGAACGAAACCGTGCTCAAACCGTGGTGGCACTTGCTATCGAGCTCTCTGTTAAACACTTACGAGAACTCATCGGGAGCTTTCTGTTCAAACAGCTTCACCCTCACGACACTCGCGACCATGCTACTATCCCAGCTGACAGCTTCCCGGTCTACGACGGGAAAGTCTCAGTAGTCAATTCAGCATCATCAAGATTCTATGCACCCAGTGATTTAAGTGGGGTTGGAGGGATGCGAAGAGAATACATTCGATCCTGCCCGAAATGGAGGAACGCACATGCCCGCTATGATTGCGTGTTTATCAATTCACGACCCGAACTTGACGGAATGCGAGGACTCGAAGTAGCGCGTGTGCTATGCTTCTTTTCGTTCAAGTACAAGTTGGTCCTATACGAGTGTGCTGTTGTTCATTGGTTCAGCGTCATCGGTGATGCTCCTGATGAAGACACGGGCATGTGGGTAGTTCAGCCATCATTCGATGATCGCTCTCCAGACATTTCAGTGATACACATTGACGCAATCTATCGTGCAGCTCATCTCCTTCCCATTTACGGTACTGATCCCATCCCTCATCATCTCAAATTTTACCACTCTTTAGACAACTTCCGTGCCTTCTATGTCAACAAGTTCGCGGACCATCATGCATTCGAAATTGCATTTTAATTCGTCCCGTGAACGGCTCGGTCCTTACTCTTCTGCTCTCCTCCCATCCTGCCACCTCCACCAAACAACTTGGGATCCATGTCCCTTCTGCTGCCCTCCCGTCCTGCCGTGTCCTTGGGACATGCTCCCTCCTGCATTCTCCTCACCCGGCGAGGGTTTTAATCTCTGCATTTGAGATCTCCCTTCGACTTGCGCACATGTGGGGATTGGATTAGTAGCTGATTTTTTCATGCGTGTGCTTGGATTGCACGCAAACCGCTCTCCTTGTTGATCCCGGCTCAGCGCCATTGAAAACTTATAAGATTCTGAATTGTTACCATCCACGTACTAATGTATTTGTCGAAAAAATGTCTTATCGCACTTAATTCACTTTTGCGTCTTATACTACAACGTTGATTTGAATCGAGTTTGCAAAAAGTGGTATCAGTAGAATAAGTAACATCAGAGGTTTCCTTTTTTTACTTAGCGACTTTTTTCAGACCAATAATATGAGTCAGACCGAAAAGGAAATGTGAGATATTGCTGATGTATCTATGAAGTTTATAAGGTAAAACTGACGTGATACGTATATTAGCGTTGTAAGGAGAATGATAAAGTGAAACATTGGTATCTAGACGTCGAGTGACACTCGACGTCTCTTTTCTCGTGCCTCTGTCAAATGGTCGCGCTCGTACTACGTGGCGTCGTCCGAAGCATCCGATACGACCGAACTCAACACTCCCCCTCGAGCGGGACCGAGTGACATCATGGTCCTGAGCTTCTGGAAGCGCGGTCGTGGTAACGGCTTGGTGAACGTGTCTGCTACGTTGTCATCAGTAGGACAGTAGCGTAATTCGAATGTTCCGTTCTTGATATGCGCACGAACAAAATGAAAACGTATGTCGATATGCTTCGTGCGCGCATGGAACTTGCTGTTCGACGCTAACGCAATCGCGGACTGATTATCGCAATGAATGGGGGTAGAGCCATGGTCTTCGTCGTAGAGTTCTTTGAGGAGAAGCTGTAAGTAGAGTATCTCCCGCGCAGCAGCCGTCAAGGCTATATACTCTGCCTCCGCGGTGGACAATGCTATAATTGGTTGCTTCCTCGAGCTCCATGCAACAGGGCCGCCGTTTAGCATAATCACGTACCCAGACATTGAGTGGCGATGGGGCTGGGAGGCCCAGTCTGCATCGACGTAAGCTTCAAGTCCTCCATCCGTTCCCCCCAACGTTAACCCGTGGTCCGCTGTACCTTTGAGGTAGCGCATAGTGCGCTTGGCAGCTTCCCAGTGCACCCTGCCGGGGTTGCGCATGAACTGGGATAGCGTGGCCACAGCGAATGCTATGTCGGGCCTCGTGCTCGTAGCAGCGTACATGAGTGAACCAATGCCACGCTGGTACGGCACGTCCAGCATGTCAGCGAGTGCGGCATGAGTATCGGGAGACTGCTCCACCGACAATGTGCAGCTAGCGTCCATTGGGATCACTGCGCTCTTCGAGTCGGTGAGATGGAAGCGTTCAAGTATGGTACTGACATAGGCGTGTTGGGAAAGGGTGATGGTGCGCTCGGGTCGGTTCCGTTCTACCCGTAGACCCAATAACCAGCCGAGTTCGCCCAAGTCGGTGATTTCGAAGTACTGACGGAGGTGGTGTTTGAATTCGGTGATGTGTCGCAGGTGTTTGGATGTGACCGCCATATCGTCGACTGAGACGGTGACCACCATGTGTTTGTCAGTCTCGCGTACGTAGTAAACGGCTTGGTCAATTTGCGAACGCGTGAATCCCATCTCTAAGAATACACTTGCCAGTTCTTCTGACCACTCGAATCCCGCCTGCTTTAACCCATACAAACATCTCTTCAGCTTCAGAACCTTGCCCTCATCTCCAGCCTTCAGGTATCCAGGAGGTGCTCTCATGTAGATGTCTTCCTTGATCTCAGCGTGCAAGTATGCGCTCTTGATGTCGACTTGGTGAATTTCCCAGTCCTTCTGGGCGGCCATAGCGAGAACAGTACGTATAGTGGACATGTTGGTGGTTGGAGCGAAAGTCTCCGAGTAATCGAGGCCGTGCTTCTGACGTTGGCCGTTTGCCACGAGTCGGGCACGCAGCTTGAGTTTCTCACCGTTCGGGCCGCGTTTGGTGGCCAAGACATAATGGCAGGGTATGACGTTAGCATGACGTGGTACGTTTACCACTTCCCAGGCTTCTAACTTCTCAAGCTGACTAAGTTCATAGTCTATCGCCTCTTGCCATTCCACCGCGTCTGGACCGTTCAAGGCTTGCTGGAGCGTCGGTTCGGGCTCTGCTGCTGCTAGAGCCCAGTGGGTAAGTGGAGCGTCGTTTCCGTCCTCGTCTGGGACAGTCGCTATAGAAGCTGACTCCCCTTCATTCAGGGCCTTGTAGTACCCAATTGGAGGGCGAACGCGCGTTGCTCTGGGGGCAGTAGGTTCGGGGAGTGGTGTCTGGAGCTTCGGTGGGGTAGATAGTGTGGGTGTCGAGACGTGCTGATCGTTACTCGCTGGCAACGGCACCTTCTCCCCCTCGATCGGTACGTCTGCAGCCACGGTTATAGTTGTGGGCACGAAACTAATGTTTCGTTCTACAGAAATGCGACGCTTACCCGGCCAGTAGACCCGGTACCCTTTGCTCTGGTCGTCCACGCCTATGAAAACCGCCTCCTCCGCCCTTGCCTCCAGCTTCCCAGCGTCCTGTAGGTGGACATACACCTTTGCGCCAAACTCGTGGGCCTGGGCCAAATTGGGACGGCGACCGTGCACCAGGTCGTATGGGGTGTGTCCTGGCGTTGCCCTTGAAGGTAAGCGGTTACGCAGCCAGCTGGCATAGCTGACTGCGGCAGTCCACAGGAACTTGGGCACGTTACGTGCCAGCAACATCGCGCGTGTCAACTCGACTAGCGTCCTGTTGAGGCGTTCAGCGACGCCGTTCTGCTGGGGAGAGTCGTGTACGGTGAGTTCTCGTTTGATACCCTGACCTGCTAAGTACACATCGAATTCTGCACTTAGGTACTCTCCTCCCCGGTCGGAACGCAGAGTCTTAATCTTCGCGTCATGCTGCCTGGTGAGTCGTGCTTCATATTGTTTGAAAGCTCCAAGGGCCTCACTCTTGTGCTTCAGGAAGAGGATGTGCGTTTTGCGGGAGTAATCGTCAGTGAAGCTCATGTAATATGAGCTCCCACCTATGCTAACAGTTTGTGCAGGTCCCCAGAGGTCAGTGTGGATCAACTCGCCATACGTCTGCGCACGACGTTTCGACTCCTTTGGGAACGGCTGCCTCGCAGCCTTTCCCTTCTCACACGCCTCGCAGAATTCTGGTTCCGAGGCGGAGTCGAGCTCAACGCCTTCCACCAAGCCCTTTTCGACAGCGGACTTAACTGCCGAGTGCGATACGTGTCCCAGTGCACGATGGAGTTCCCCCAAGGTGACTTTTCCCTTGGCTAATGCAGCATGATGCTCGTGCTGACCCGCAACGGTGTATAGGCCGTCGACATGAGGTATTTCGGCGATTACTTGCCGTTTGGGACCCATGGACAAGATCCTGCAGTTGGTCCCCTCGAAATGGACTGATAATCCGGCGGCTGTTATACGGTTCGTCGCCACGAGCGTATAGCTCATCTTTGGCACGTGCAGTGCGTCCTTGAGGGTGACTCTGGTCCACTTGGATCCTAGCGGTAAGTGCATTCTTACATCACCGCGACCTATGGCACTAATTATCGAGCCGTCTGCAGTTCTAATGTCGAGGGGTTTGATTGGGGTATAGGAGATGAACTCGGCTCTGTTTGGGCAGAAGTGGGAGGTAGCGCCGGAATCAATGATTGCTGTGCGGTTCTTTTCGGGTGAGTCGTTTTCTCCAGTCATAGGCACGCTGTCTATTAACGCGAAGGCGTAGTTATCCTGGGAGTCAGTGGCGGCTGCTGCTGTTGCAGCAGTCTTGTTCTGTCTCGCCTTCTTCTGACATGGGCCCTGCCCTTCCTTGCCGCCTCCCTTCCTCCAACAGTCACTCTTGTAGTGGCCTTTCCTATCGCAGTTGTGGCACACCACGTCTGCGTTCTGCTGGTTGGAGTTGCCAGTGTCACGGCGACTCCCTTGGGTGGCTCTAGCTGTAAAAGCTGAGTTACTCCCTTTTTTTCCAGTTCTACGTTCTGAGAGCTGACGGTGCTCGTATTCCTCGGTGACCACGCTGATCAACTCATACGGGGTAAGCACCTTCGTGGCTATTTTGGCCGCTGCGTTTATTGACGAGACCAACGGGCGGTAGGATTCGGGCAATGAGCCCAACGTGATCGCGTAGAAATCGCGGTCATCTATACTAGCGCCCATGCCCGCAAGCAATTCTCGGAGGCGTAGTTGCTCCCCGAAATGCGCTTTAACATCGCCCCCTTCCTCGCATCTCAATTCCTGGAGTCTGCGGCGGAGGTCTATCTGGACCAATTCAGTTTTCCCTTCGTGGATCTTGCAGACCTCGTCCCAGATGGAGGCTGCGCTGCCTAGGTTTTGGATCCGGAGCAAGAGCTGATCGGAAATGGTACTGAATATTTGTTGTTTTACCATTGAGTCCTTTTGCTGGTATTCGTCTATCTGATCATCTAGGTCCTCGATTTCCGCATCCGTTGGCTTCGAGCCGTCCTTCTTCCTCGGTTTCCCAGTCGACAGGTCAACCTCGAAAGGGACGGGCTTTTTCTTACGACCGTCGATATATCGCATCAGGCCTCGAGCGCCAATCGCCGTCAACATTCTTCCCTTATAGGTTATCCAATTCAGGCCGTCGTCGGCGAGCTTTGGGATGTTGAAGAGCGCGGAGTTGGAGCTGGGGAGCGAAGTATCCATGGTAGTAGCAGGGCTCATAACCTTTAGAGGTTCGAGGCGAGCGGATCAGGAGGGAGCTAGTAGATAGGGACAATATATCTCAGTCTATATTTTGGGACTCTTAGTCCATGTACAGTACCTAGTAGATAGGGACAATATCTACTCGTTTGAATCAGTACGCGCTCTAAAGTAAGTTCGAAAGTAACAACTCACATCTCAGTCTATATTTTGGGACTGAGATGGTAGTTCGATATCTATGAAGTTTATAAGGTAAAACTGACGCGATACGTATATTAGCGTTGTAAGGAGAATGATAAAGTGAAACATTGGTATCTAGACGTCGAGTGACACTCGACGTCTCTTTTCTCGTGCCTCTGTCAAATGGTCGCGCTCGTACTACGTGGCGTCGTCCGAAGCATCCGATACGACCGAACTCAACAGTACACACTGTGAAAACTTTACCATCCACTAATTTCAGGCGAGTTGCGATCATGGGAGATGCCGCACATGCAATGACGCCGTTCCAAGGCTCTGGTGCTGGCCAGGGCATCGAGGTCGGTTATGCACGACTGCACTCCGAGAAATCTACACGTGCTGATTTGATTTCATAGGGTGCTTACTTGCTCATGACCGTTCTTGGTCATAGCCTAATCTACAACCCTAGAAACAGTACCTAGGGCCCTCGCCATCTACGACAAGTTGAGAAGGCCATTCTCATCAGAAGTGGCACTGCGCTCGATGCGTGGGGGCCAACTATGCGCGTTTCAAGAGGACGTCCCTCTGCACGAGCTCGGTGATGCTCTGAAGGAAACTGTCAGGCTTGTGGAGGACAGCCCGATCGATGTCAACTGAGAGATCTGATATATGACGTGTATTCTGGCTCGGAGTTATGATTACTCGACTGTTTCCTCTAGGTCTACTTCTTTCTAGATACCACTATGTAAGTATTGTACGGATATTGATACACGTGCCCTCCTCCTTGTTAATCCAAACTCTACCATCTCCCCGCTCGAGGATACCTGTAATGTTCTCCAGTACCTTAGCCTTTTCGTCTGGAGGGAGCACGGAAATGTAGCTGTTACTCTGAGCGCGATCCGTAACAATTTGTTCACTAGCAAGAAGATGATATGCCCATTCTGCCTCCTCCTCAGGATGGAACAAGGAGGTATACTCGGGTGTAGAGAACGTCTTCCTCCAGAGACCGAGGCGAAATTGGGGCGTCCCTTGCTCATGAGCTTCGATGCAGTCACGGAGTTGTGCAACCCAACCTGCACCGTCTCTTCAATGTTGTCAGACAATTTGATACAAAGCAAATAAGATAAACAAACCTGTCTTCAAGGTTCCAGATAAACACGACTGCGCCATCCTTCTTCAAGATACGACCGAATTCAGCTGACGCTTTCCCATAATCGGGGCACCAATGGAATGCCTATATATCAGACGGGTAAACGCCTACACCTACCTGATTCAGCCCTTACAATACTACTTACCTGTGCAATAATGATAAGGTCTGCCCACCCGTCTTCCACATCAGTGTCATCAAATGTCCCTTTGACAATAGAACTACGAGTATCATTGACAGTCTTCCTCCACACATCACGCATGCCGTCGCTAGGTTCGATAGCTCTCAGCGTACCAATACTCGTGACCCACTCCGAGTGAGCCAACAAGGCACGGGTGAAGATACCCGTCCCTGCCCCAATTCTGAAAGCTAATTGAAAAGAAGAAGTAAAAGTAGTGTGTGTGACTCACTCGACAATATTCAAAGGTGCCGTGCTCTTGGATACCTGGCGAATGTACGAAAGACACTCAGTTGGGTACGAAGGGCGAGCTCTATACACAGCTCATGTATTAGTGCATGTGGATCACGCGGACCGAAGTCAACTCACCGATCATACAGTTCATTCGTCCCAGCGCCAAATCCTGTCTCTGCAACAACATGTACCTTCGTCGTCATGGTACGTATGAGCTTCAAACTTTACGTAGAAGAAGCGAAGACGAATCGTTGAACTCGCAGAGATACGAGGCTAGTTATCATAGGTGGGGAGCCAGCGCAGAGACGTTATTTATGTGCATGCCATGCAGTCACGGTCGCCTTCAGAGACCCTGACGATAGAAACGCCGAAACTGCCATAATGTTAGCCAACTCTGATTCTACTTACGTAAACTCTGGGGCGGCTTCGAGCGGAGTTTAAACACTGCTCAATGGCCCGCTGAGTCGTGGTACGTAGTACGGTAGGCTTACATATCATATCGATAAATTCTTGAACTTTGTCTGCTCAAGTCACACCGTGAAGAAATCTACAAATGCAATGCACTGCTACATAAAATAGTCTAAATCGTGAATGTCATCATATAGGCAGGCGTGGGAGCACCGGGGTGGGTGAGAGGTGTCGGGGCACAAGACAGTCGAGACATCAGTGGGTATGCAAGAGTACTCGCGCAGACAATGTACAAGGGTGACGGTAGGCACAAAGTGTGGGAAGGCTCATGCAAGGCGGTAAGGGAACACGCGAGAGTGCGCGCTCGATGGTTCCATTAGTTATAAGCTTAATACAAGTGAGAGGGGCAACAGGTGCAGGAGAACAGCGGGATGTAACAATGGACACGAAAAACCATCCGAAGGTGTTGGGGAGCAGGGCGCAACAGAAGTACTGTCTACTAAAATATTAGTGTCACAAAGTGTGTATGGGTATTCCGAAGGACATGCTCTAGGTCATTGGGAGAATTGGTCGTGAGTTGAGTTGTACTAGATTGCATTCCTAATTGTGCGGGGTAGTTCATCGTGTGTCGTTCAAGTTATTACAAAACAGTAGAATAAAAAAGAAAAGTAATGGTAGCGGTGAGTATAGAAGCAGGTGGCGGATAGGAGAGGAGTAGAGCTTGTGGAGCGGCAGGCGCAAGTTGCGATGGTGATGAATAGTACTGGGGTAGCCAGCTTCGGCTTATACTGGTCGTGCGCCAGTTAGGTGAGCAGTAGGTGGGCTCACTTGATTTTTCGGTTCGATTCCCCTCGGATTGGCGATGCTTAGTGATGCTCGGACTGAATGAATTGAGCAGCCCTGGATTGTTACTTGGTCAGGGTGCTGTGAGAGATGATTGTTTAATTTAATTGCTCAGCGGACAAGCGAGGAGCGAGGTCACCGAGGGTGATCGGTGTCAAATGTTTCCAAGCCTGCACATACCGGTAAGTGCCTAGACTGTCACTGACGGTCATCATTCTTCACCTTCATGCTCTCCCTTTCAATTCGATCATCGTCATTGCAGAATTGGAAACACAGACCGCCAGCCATACAGCCAGATTTCTACATCACCAATTCTGTCAATTCGACATGACTATAACCACCCAAGAAACCAGATAAGTCGATATTCCCTGGAAAATCAACGAGTACTTCAGGATACATAGATATGGAGGACGCTATATGCATACTCTCCGCTTGAAGATGACGAGATAAGCAATTCCACCGCCTTGGCCGATTTTTGTTTCAGACCTGAAGGATAGACGTAGACGACGAGGACTGGGTACAGGCGCTGCATCTTGGTGAACACAAATCTCTGTCAACTGATACGTATACAACGCTCGATGGTGGATCGTCCGAGGAACCCAAGTAAGATGTCTTTTGATGAGATTTCTGCGTTGCAGATGCGGAGGTTATCGCTTTGAACTATCCGCTGGCTGAATCTTATACGCCGAGGTCTGTGAGGAGGTTCGCAAGTTGGGAGTCCGTGGATAGATATATGAGCGGTGCCAACGGGTAGAAGAAAGAGAAGCGGTGTTAAAGAGTCGCATGCGAAGCACAGTCGGACCGGCATCCCAGCCGAAGATCATCAAAATCATACAAATGTTCATTTGCTGTTGAATCGCATGACAGCACATGTCTCGCAAAAATGGACGCGGACAGCTCAAAATGCTTCGTCTGATGCACGTGTTGAGTGATATATCAACTCCATGGATAAATGCACGAGCTTCCCATGCCACGGCACGCGTACGTCGCACTCGAGTTGGAAACCGGATATCGGTAGGTGCTGCGATTCAGAAGACAAGAAGGTTGACTTCCGCAGTTGTTATCTGTTGATGGTATGTTGCTTTAGGACCAGCAGGGGATTCCGGATCTATGTTTTCCTTGACGATGGTATTGTCCAACCCGCTGCCCAGGCTTCTCAGCGGCAGGGTCGATTGGCGAAAAACACGCGTTGGATGTTCCGTAACCTAGCTCCGGTGAGTTTGACTGATGCTGGGGGGAAATGTATTCACCAACGCGCCAGGTGAGTCCAAAGATGGGATCAAACTTGACCGCTGAGTTGTCTGTGCTGCGTTGATTCTTGAACGCTTGATGTTTGTTGAGGCCGACATCGAAAGACAATGAAAACGCATACAGGCGCTTGTCATGTCGATGTTTGATCGGGTTATCGACATGCATCGGGCCGTGGTCGCCAGTGGCCGCGTGAATGAAGGGACCATGTCGATGAGTTGATACTCTTTGAGTTCAAGGAAATCACAGAGTCTCAACCGGACGTGACAGTCTGACATGGTTGATATAAAATTGGTTATGTAATGTCAAAGCAGTGATACAATGGACACTTTAAAAGTAGTAATAAGTTGTAGAGTCACTGCCATGTATTAACCCTGGCACACCTCATAACCTCGTCCTAGTCAGTTCCTGTATGTGAATCCTTTCTCAAGACACAACCAAACTAACCCACCATCGCTTCATCTAGTCCCATGAGCGAAACACTAAGCACACCCCGAGCAGGTCCCAGTAACACAAGTGGTGACAAATCAAACACCTCACCACTCCCAATACCACCCCTCGCACGTTCCCAATCACACCATTCTACCGCCTCAAAGGCTTCGAAGCCCATCTCTCGCACTAGTTCACAACCTCCGACAAACCGTGAAGTTCTACTGCTCCTCGCAGATGCAGAATCTGCCGTGCGCGATCTCCGCGCAGACGTCTCTCTCTTGAATTCACAACTCTCATTCGAGCAGGACCGTGCTGATAATGCAGAGCTTAAAGCAAAGGAAGCATGCCTACGGTTCAAAGAGGCCAACGATGCGCGCGTAGTCTCTCAAAGCGAGATTGTACGACTGACAGAAGAGCTAAGACTATACAAAGACGCTCTCGAACAAGCCCAGAAGGAGATTTTCCGTGCGCAGGGCGTGATGAAGGACGTCGAAGACAGGAGGAGGGATGCAGAGGAGAGCGCTGCAAAGTCAAGGACTAGGTTGCGCAAATTGATGGAGGAGAAGATGATCGAAGTCGCTCGTGAGGAAGGCCGTAAACAGGGTCTCCAGGAAGGATTGGAGATGGGGAAGGATATGGGGTACGTGCATGGGCGGACAAAGGGTTATGCACAAGGTCGAGTAACAGCAGATCGTGTCCTCGACCGTTACTTTACTGCCCCCAGTGACGATGAAGGTAGCGATTCGAGAGGTGGCTCTGTTGAGGCGCAGAATACCCCACGATTCAGACCAGAACCAGTATCGCGCACTTCCAGCGAACAATCACGTCCTCGTACGCCTACACGTCCTCGTACGCCTACACGTCCTCGCACACCTACACGCCCCCGCGCTCAACCACAACCACAACCACAGCAACAGCAACGTCCACCCCAGACCTCATCTGCACGCAGTACTATGTTCTCCCCTGCCAACGCGATGGACGACATTCCTTCAGATGGTTGGATTCCAGAAGCTGATTCTTCTCTCATCATCCGCTTGCCACCTCCACATGAGTTTCAGCGCTCGCGTCGTACGCCCTCCCCCATTTGTTCAAGTCCTGACACACCTTTGCGCTCCCTACCCCAAGATCCTGTACTTATGGTACCAGAGCCTCGATCTCCTGGCGCGCCATTATATTCGGTCCCTGCTTCGGACTCTCGTAACCAACGAACGGTACGTCGGAGAGCTTCGGGTACGGAAAGTATGGCCTCTACGAGGACGTCGGAACTAGAGCTGCTTAGTCCTCCGGAGCACCATCAATCTAGCGGGCTGAGTGTCATTCCTGAGGTTACAAGCGTACGTGAGCAGAGTACGCCTAGTAGCCGGAGCATGAGAGCGAGCGTAGAAGAAGAAGCAGACGAGGTGTGTTTTACTCAACAAAACTCATTTGTGGCGTGCGTGCTGATCGAGTTGCAGGGTGGCTTCGTACATGTTTCTATGCCAGCCCCGCGTTCGTCTAGAGAACAGATTCGGCTGCAGAAAACACCGTCTACTATATCAGTAGCTAGATCACCAGCACAACAATCAACGCGTCCCATTAGTTCATCATCATCTGGTACCGTCAACATTACGATCCAACCGCCCGTGAGTAGCCTCTCTTCTCAGACTATTGAGCGCTGACAACCGCGGCACAATTCTAGTCACGTCCCGCATCCAACATGTCGCAGGTAACACCATCTGGGCAGCGCGCGTACTTCCTCAGTCCCGCAGACGCTGACCGCCCATTACCACCACCACCACCATCGTCGTATTCTCCATCACCAGCACACGTGACACCGTCGATGGTGCCTATACCGCCTACAGGTAGCACGATGTATTCAAACTTACCTCCAGGCCTCCCACCTGGGTTCGTACCCACCGGTCCACCAACCACGCGTTCATACACGCCAAGCAGCAGCCTAGCACCTGCCAGCTCCTCCCAACACGGTCACCACCAATACAGCGGACCCACCAACCACCAATACGCCAGCAACACGATCGTAGTCCCATGTAGCCCCAAAACGATACACGACGACCCGAACGAACCAGTAGTGATCCCCCCTCCCTCTCAGAAGTTTGGGCCTGAGTCGGATGACGACTCTAGTGATACTAGTAGTGATGCGGGGTTGCAGACGCCGAAGAGGAAGTATAGGGCTGCGGGGAGTGCGGCGAGTTTGTATACTGCCACTGCTCCTGGGAGTGGGACGAGGTATTCCGTGGGGATGGCTTTGAATGGGAGTGCGGGTGGGACGCCGAGGGTGGGGTCGTATGGACGGAGTGGGAGTGTTGGTGGTGGTGGTGGTGGGGAGGGGTATGTGAGGAGTGGAGGGGAGGGGTATGTGAGGGGTGGAGGGGAGGGATATGCGAGTATGAGTGCCAGTGGTAGTGGGTTTGGGAGGATGGCGTATGTTAGTGAACAGGGGAGTGTGAGGGGGTGATATTCACGATTTATGATACGATGATTTACGAGTTTGAATTTACGAAAAGGTGCTGGCTCCTTCTTATATGGATTGGCATGACATGCGTTATAAATACTCTATCTTTTGTCTTTATGGAATATGGAATACAAGGTTAGACTGTTATTACAAATCTGATAACTCGACAGGGTTGTTTGGAGTTGTTTGTAGAGACACGGGGTCAACCCGGTGGGATCATGCAGGTGAGTATAGTCTACTAGTACTACTAGTGAAGGAATCAAGTATGTCTGTCGTTCCTGTGGCTAAGCCTCACAAGGTACAGGTCAGTTTCTTTCAAGTTTACATAACTCGGGAACAGACATCAATACCATCAGATAAACCCCCACCGCACTGTGTCCACGGACGTTTTGACATATCATCCGACAGGGACGTGTAACGTCGGCAATTCCTTGCTATCAGTTGCGACACTGATACGGGATGCACAGTTGGACGTATGGTTACCTGTTCCGCTGTGATCGGCTATCCCATATATTATAAGATGTGGTGACTTTGATCCAAAAACCTCTGAATTCTACACATGAATTCTACTCATCCTCCCGTGCTAGTCGTAAGTGAACGGCTTATTATGGATGGTTGCCCCTCAGCTTAGTTCCTCTTTCTTAGGTGGGCGCTGGGCCAGCAGGTCTGGTAGCAGCGTTAACCCTCCTACAGAACGGTATACCGGTTCGCATCATCGACAAAGACCCTAACCCTCGAATCGGACAGCGTGGTCCTGGAATCTGGGTGTGTCATGACAACACTTCTCTAATTTCCTATAGTCTCATTTAATGCATAATCCAGCCACGCTCCTTCGAACTATTCAACTTCCTGAATGTCCCAGAAGTTAACGAGCTGGCGAAACCTGTCCTCACAATCCGTTCGTACAAGCACGGGACAATGGAATTTGCGACAGAATCTTTGGTGACCCGGCATGTGGAACCTACCCCTACGATACCATTCGTGCGTACTATACAGAACCATCTCTCTCAAGCAGTCATGCTGATGATTTTCTCCTATTGTAGCACGTTCCAAAGCTGATAGGTCAGCAACTCCTAGATGTGATTCTGCGACGTCACCTAGAGAAATTTTCGTGCTCTGTCGAGATGGGCACAGAACTGCGTTCGTTCGAGCAGTCTGATGAAGGTGTCACGGCTGTTCTAGCAAAGAACGGCATATTGGAGACTTTCAATACCAAGTGGGTGATCGGTGCTGATGGTGCTAGAGGTAAAACGCGGTCAAATTCAAGTGCAGTAGGATGAGTCTGAGTTATAGTTTGTAGGCATCGTGCGTAAACAGCTCGGGCTTACATTCTTAGGCGAGACTAGAGACGATATCCGACTGGTCATGGGTGATATTCGTTTACATGGTCTTGATAGGGAGGTGCGTCCGAATTCTACCTAATCCATGAAGGAGTGCTCCTGATACTATCTTGAAAGTATTGGCACCGGTTTGGGACCTTTAAGCGAGGGTATGTCCAGTCTCTACTCTTGAAGGTTGCGGATGTGTGTATTGACGCTGGGCAGCGTCTCATTGCGTCCAACAAACGAAATTGGCGAGGATGGCTGGCAATTTGTCATTATTGATAATGATCTAGACACGACAAAGGTCGCTCAGAGCGAAGAGTTGATCTTCGAGATCATTGCATCAGCGATACCTACTGAGATTACGTTCAACAAGCTTGTCTGGGTGAGCGAGTTCAGGTATGTTTTATCTTGTTACCTAGATGCGTTTTAAATGTTCATTTGTTTACTTTAGGGCCAATATCCGCATGGTAAACACGTTCAGCGAGGGCCGAGTCTTTGTTGCGGGCGGTATGTGGTTCTACTTTTGAATGATGTACCTGTGCTGATGGAAGTCTACGTAGATGCTGCTCAGTATGTCTATTTTTGAGCGCTTTCTTGCCAAACTGATTCTGACATATTTTCAGTGTCCATAGTCCGACCGGTGGTCAGGTGTGTGCATTCTGATAAAATTCAGATGCTTACTCATCCATCTATGAATAGGGACTCAATTCAAGCATACAAGATGCTGTAAGTCTTGCAAATGCAGTGCGTATGACACTACTGACTGTATACCAGTTCAATCTAGGTTGGAAACTCGCGCTCGTCGAAAAAGGCCTTACCGACAAGTCTCTTCTTGAGACGTATAATGCCGAGCGTCTGCCTGTCATCTCCGAGATGCTCGAGATGACCACCACGATTCTCAACCAGGCATTGAAGACGGACAGCATGACCGCTGCACGAACCCCCATCCTTTTCATGCTTGGTATCAATTGCCGATTCAGCAACATTGTTCTCGACGAGTTTGCAATCCCAGGGAAGCCTATCAATGCGTACGGGGTGCTCGACGAGGAGCACCTAGAGGCTGGAGACAGAGCACCTGATGCACCAAATTTGGTCCAGGTGGGAGGTGGAGAATCCGACGTGAAGACGCTTTTTAGTCTTTACAGACCTTGGTATCACACTGTACTTGTGTTCGCGCCGAGTCACGCAGAAGCTACCCCGATCTTGGGTGCGCTGGAGGTATATGACACAAGCGTTGTGCGATCGGCAGTCGTTCTGCCTTCATCCGCATCAGTGACGTCTGTTGCATCCCCTGCTGACCTTGTTTTTGTTGATCAGGAGGGCCATGGTTATTCGGCTTACCTCGTGGAAGTTGGCCAGACGAGGGTGTTTGTGATCAGGCCGGATGGAGTGATCGGGGCAATCGTACATGGTACAGAAGGCGTGAAGAAGTATTTCTCCGGAATATTTTTGAATGTTTAGTTATTTTTGCTTGTGCTCTTACATCTCAACTGATTCGTATTTTACCATCAACGTAGTTGTTAATTGGCGTAGAGGTCATTGCGTTGCTTCCGCTTTCTCTATAAGGAGTTGAAAGCAGGCCGGTGGTTCGTATAGACATCTTTTCTTTGCAACTACTACACCCATAATATTGTCAGCAGTGTATCTATCGTTAGACAAACAATCAGACAAGAACCCGACAAAGAAGTATGATGAGGGACAGGAACATGCACACCATGACATCATTCCAAGTATGATCCCAGTCTTCAGGCACCGCTCAGAAATTTACAAATAGAGACGCACGGAGCACTTGAGTTCAATGATCTCGTCAGGATGGGTCGATCAGCACGTCCTTATATCTCTGTACGTGTGAGGTTGTAGCCGCTCCATCACATACACTTCGATTGAGACTGGCTGCCATGAGAACAACGGTCGAGTTGGAAAGTCTGAAGGTGATGACAGGAATACCGAAGCACCTGTGTCACATCAGCATAATATCCAAGGGTGTATTTGATAAAATTAGCTTTCGCTACGTGCTCTTGCGAATCAGCAGCAGCATCGCCCAGTCTGCTGTTCAGTGCATTGTTCGGTCGGACAACCATAAATGCAGGATCGGTGCTAGGTATAAAATAGGAAGGGAATCATAGAATCAAATAGTACACTCGGTATTGCAGCAATAAAATCATCGTTACGTGGAGCTGGAGGGATTGACGTTAGCAACTGCGAGGACAGATTGTAAAGACCAAAAACTCACGCGTCTCGGCAACTCGACCAGCGCGTCCCATGGGCCATGCAGCTCAAATCAAGCTCAGGATATCCTCTGGGTATCACCAATAACGTCCAAGGAGTATAAAACGCGTGTTGGGAAGCGGGAGGTACCCAGAAAAGAAGCTCATGTCTGGGTCCTATGATCCACCCATCAGGTTGCAGCAAGAAAGGGGTTGAATCAGAATCATGATCAGAGGCGGGTTCGAGCAAGTCAGCGGGGTTTGGCAGGGCGTGTTTCAGGCAGGACGAGAAGGAAATGGGGGGATGGTTACAAGTGTTGGTTGGCGTGATACGATTTTCTTGAGTGGGAGATGCGGTACTTCGATGCAGTGGAGATGTAAAGGGATCCAGCTCCGTTGACTCGAGTGATGGCAGCATTTTCATAAGCCGCACAGTGTTATCCAATGAACCAGACGCGATGCGAGTACCATCCGGTGAGAACGAGACTGAGTAAACCGCGCCAGTGTGCCCCTTCAAGGGCTCACCCAATGGCTCTCCCGTCGCTGCATTCCACAGCCGCACAGTGTTATCCCATGAACCAGACGCGATGCGAGTACCATCCGGTGAGAACGAGACTGAGTTAACCGCGCCAGTGTGCCCCTTCAAGGGCTCACCCAATGGCTCTCCCGTCGCTGCATTCCACAGCCGCACAGTGCCATCCTCCGAACCAGACGCGATGCGAGTACCATCCAGTGAGAACGAGACTGAGTTAACCGCTTCAGTGTGCCCCTTCAAGGGCTCACCCAATGGCTCTCCCGTCGCTGCATTCCACAGCCGCACAGTGTAATCCGATGAACCAGACGCGATGCGAGTACCATCCGGTGAGAACGAGACTGACCAAACCGCGCCAGTGTGCCCCTTCAAGGGCTCACCCAATGGCTCTCCCGTCGCTGCATTCCACAGCCGCACAGTGTTATCCCATGAACCAGACGCGATGCGAGTACCATCCGGTGAGAACGAGACTGAGTAAACCGCGCCAGTGTGCCCCTTCAAGGGCTCACCCAATGGCTCTCCCGTCGCTGCATTCCACAGCCGCACAGTGTAATCCGATGAACCAGACGCGATGCGAGTACCATCCGGTGAGAACGAGACTGACCAAACCGCGCCAGTGTGCCCCTTCAAGGGCTCACCCAATGGCTCTCCCGTCGCTGCATTCCACAGCCGCACAGTGTTATCCAATGAACCAGACGCGATGCGAGTACCATCCGGTGAGAACGAGACTGACATAACCGCGCCAGTGTGCCCCTTCAAGGGCTCACCCAATGGCTCTCCCGTCGCTGCATTCCACAGCCGCACAGTGTTATCCGATGAACCAGACGCGATGCGAGTACCATCCGGTGAGAACGAGACTGAGTTAACCGCGCCAGTGTGCCCCTTCAAGGGCTTACCCAATGGCTCTCCTGTCGCTGCATTCCACAGCCGCACAGTGTTATCCTCCGAACCAGACGCGATGCGAGTACCATCCGGTGAGAACGAGACTGAGTAAACCGCGCCAGTGTGCCCCTTCAAGGGCTCACCCAATGGCTCTCCCGTCGCTGCATTCCACAGCCGCACAGTGTAATCCGATGAACCAGACGCGATGCGAGTACCATCCGGTGAGAACGAGACTGAGTAAACCGCGCCAGTGTGCCCCTTCAAGGGCTCACCCAATGGCTCTCCCGTCGCTGCATTCCACAGCCGCACAGTGTTATCCAATGAACCAGACGCGATGCGAGTACCATCCGGTGAGAACGAGACTGAGTAAACCGCGCCAGTGTGCCCCTTCAAGGGCTCACCCAATGGCTCTCCCGTCGCTGCATTCCACAGCCGCACAGTGTAATCCGATGAACCAGACGCGATGCGAGTACCATCCGGTGAGAACGAGACTGACATAACCGCGCCAGTGTGCCCCTTCAAGGGCTCACCCAATGGCTCTCCCGTCGCTGCATTCCACAGCCGCACAGTGTTATCCGATGAACCAGACGCGATGCGAGTACCATCCGGTGAGAACGAGACTGACATAACCGCGCCAGTGTGCCCCTTCAAGGGCTTACCCAATGGCTCTCCTGTCGCTGCATTCCACAGCCGCACAGTGTTATCCGATGAACCAGACGCGATGCGAGTACCATCCGGTGAGAACGAGACTGACCAAACCGCGCCAGTGTGCCCCCTCATTATGGCCTCAACGACCGTCCACTTCAAATCCCGGCCGGATGCCAGACGAAGGCTATTCGGAAACCTAGCCGTAAATTTGGTAGCGATGGTACAGTTGACGGGAGAGAACGGGAGCGCTGATAAATACAGATGGGGTGTGCTGTGCAAAATCATCCCGCCAAACACTTGCATGAATCTTTGTACATCGATCGTGGCGGACCGCACATGTTCGTATCCAGAATGGCCCTGTATTTGTTTATGAGCTGTTCGTCTGACATTGCTTTGTAGGCATGTGCTCACCTGCAACCACTTGGCAACGAGTGGAAGCACAGCAACTGCACCACTGATTGCACTGAGAAGTCCGAGTGCTTCGATCCAGAACATCAGTCTCTCGTCGTCGAAGAGTGATCTTATTTCCCTTGCTAGCTCATCGTCAAAGTCCGTTTTCTGGATGTGCGTAGCCCAATATCGACAGGAATAGGAGAGATGTAGGGAAATGGATGTTTTCACTCGTTGAGGCAGCTCCGTGTCTTGGGAATTAGGGAGGTAAGATGACCTCAAACCACAGATGTTGAAGCGAAGGCCTTGTTCCATCGCTCGTAGCGACGCAAATGCAAGGTCGCGTTGTACCTTGGACACTTCGACGAAAAAGTCTCCGCTGGATGACTTGTCTGTCAGGAAGTCGTGGAAAGATGCGTGAAGGGGTCGGATGGGAGTACACGAATCGGTGGTGCCGCTGAGGAGGGATCCCATATGCTTGATGATGTCCATGTTGTCGTGCTTGCTTCGGTCTGGAAAGTATTTCCGCATGATATTGAGGGAATTGAAAGGGAGTGGTTCGGCTGTGCCGAGTATTTGTCCCATCACGGAGCGAAACCCTGCTAATGCTTCTTCGTACTGCTCGTCATCGTCATATCGATCCCTTCTCATAATTTCTTTCAAAATGACCAGATACATATCGTACAACAGGTTTTTCTTCTTTCCGGTACTGCGGTTCACGAGAGCATCGAAGCGATCCATTCGGCGTACACCTGGAGGGGGATTTTTGATGTATTCGCAGGCGAGACGCGCCCACTCAAAGAGTCCGTCGGATTTTGCAGCGAGCGTTGCAAGATGGTTGTCCTGAAATTTTGATAGATCTTTCAGCTCCCCAGATACGAAGGCGTGAATGTCGCGCTCCGCGACATCTAATGGAATAGCGTCCATGGACAACCGTAGGATATGATCAGCGCCTTCAAACCCCTCTTCGATATCATGGAGTGGGCGAGAGGTGATAAGGATCCGAAAGTTGGAAGGGAGTTCGGTGATTTGGGGAAGTCCTTTGTTCTGAAGTTTACCCGCAAGTATGCGGAGAAGGTCCTGCCGCGTCTCTGCTCCGCCGCTCTCGTCCAGCGCATCGATCACGATCAAGACAGGTCCTACGCTTGACCCAGGGAACTTCTTCAACGGTTCCATGAGAAGCTTGCGCCACTGCTGAATGATGTCCGTCGTATTCTTGAGCGAGGTCGCATTCTTGACCGCATTTGCCAGCGCTCGTTTCATCCCCGGATCACGATCAGCAAGATCGCGCGCGATGGTGGAGAAAATCTTTTCATGGCGACGGTCTGCTTCTCTGTGTCGATCGAAACAAAAACATGAACCGAGACCTCCCGTTTCCTCGAACCAGTTGGCGATCGTGTGCGCGATGGCTGATTTACCCTTGCCTGCAGGGCCAGATAGCCACATCACGCGTTTGGCAGCATCTCCACTGTCGTTGATCCAATCCGTAATCTGGGAAAGAATCTCCTTGCGCGTCCCTGGTAGGCACTGTTTCATGGTATTTAATCCCGCTCCCGCTGCATAAGTCATGCCGTTGAGATCGAGCGTTTCACCTTTAGGAGCATGAATGCATCTACAAGAACAAGTACGTATGAATCCTTACCCGCGAACTGGACAAAGATAGCCACGTCCTGATGTGCTTGATCCCGGAATTGCTGCATAAGGCCGTCCAAGGCGGCGTTGTACCGCATGATGATATCATCCGTTTCCTTGATGATGTTTTTACCGACCCTCTTCCCTATTATTATAGTAAGTATCAGATTCATGTGCGAGTACGATAGTCCGACGACTCACAGAAGCTCTTCGTCTCCGAGTATTCCCTGATGAAGCGGGCGCACTCGAGAGTCTGCTGAGCAATCTTTCCGATGACATCATGCATCGATTCAACCCTGGAAAGATTCTCGTCTCTGGTGATGAAGCCATAGACTTCATCTAATTTCTGGAGAAGACGATCCACCGACTTGTCGCGCTCCGCTTGAGCAAGAATAATCTGCAAGGAATCACGACTTCTGAGTGAGAGGCAGATCTCCGGGCAACATAGAACGTACTTTGGCTGCAGCAGAAAGCACGCCTAATGCCATCTTTGCATATGGATGCACCTATAACCTGATTAGTTCGCTACCAATTAAGGGGAGCATCCCATACATCTGCGATCTTCTCGATGACGCTGTCAAAAATTTTCAGGGGTTGGAGGTAATTGGTCTGGAAATCATCTGCAGCAGCGAGACCAGCTGAGGCATTCGCGGCGGCGGATGTCACAGACTTCGCGCGCGCCCCGAATGTTTTCACATGTTCTGAAGCCTCGTGGGCATCCTGAAGTTCAGCACCAGCTGATTTGGGACCAGGGGTTTCCTCGACGCGAGAGGAGATGTCGGGAACCTGCTCAACCAACAAAAATTAGAGACGAGAACCATATAATTCGATGCAAGTACCTTCGAAGCGGGTTCTCCGGATGTGCCTTGGCTGCTGGGATTTTCAGCTGTGGTGGGATGCTTGTCGTCCGTGAAAGGAAGCGTATGTGGCGTGTCCTGGGCGCCTCGGTTAAAAAAATTGAACTGGGATTACGAATTCGAGCACCTACTTCGATGTTCTGATTCAACGAAGTATCTTGAAGGTTCGCATTCTGTACCGCGGGAATGCGGCTGCGGGAAGCCTTGGAGAGTTTCTGCACACACAGCACAAACGCGAAAAATATGAACCTGCTACAATTTCGTAGATTCTCAGATTCCCGTACAATTTCTTGACATTTTCCCACTCAAAAAATACCAGTCTGTAAAATCTTGGAGAATCTCAAAATCATCCGCCATTTCCTGGCTGGTAAATCCTAGCACAATCACATTGTAACGCACATGACTATACACACGCGCGCGCGCTCAATTTGACTAAGTCCCAACTCCTATATATCCACTGCCATCATCTTTCGAGCTCTGCACCCATGTCAGCGCAAGAACGTCGGCACAGGTGCACCTGCGCACGTTGCTCACAACATCCGGATGGATTCGCATACCAGACAAGACAAGTCATCTCGAAACATGTCAAGAAATGGCCCTCGGTCCCTCTGCAAATGTTGGATGTAAACGCTAACACCAACTTGAATGCGAGTGCGAGTACCAACCATCGAGAGAGATTGGAGATACAACCAGCCCCACTCCGAGTCAGAGATAACGAGCCTGAGTATGACTTCAATTTCCAGGACGACCAACCTGCAGGAGAGCAAGATCATTACCCTGTCGAACGTCGAGCACCCAACCACCAACCCCTCCAAGACTATAATTTCCGTCCAGTTCCATGGCCTGATGTACGAATTCCTGGCAGTGACCAGGATCAGGAGGACCGGCCATCTCTTGTTCCGAGAGCCTTCAATGAGCGGCCAGGTGTCCGTCTTGCATATCTTAACACGGTGATAGGCAACGTCTTTGGGAAACAGAGCATCCAAGCTGCAACAGATGCCCTCAATAATCAGCTCAATTGTATGCTTCTCGAAGGTGTATTACCCGAACATCCGCGACCTGTCCGTCATCTCCTGAGTGCGAAACGTCGACTTGGCATCGATCCTGACCAATGGATCACCCAGTATGCCATATGCCCCGAGTGCTGGAAGCATCTCACCCCCAATCAACTCAAAGAGCTTGCATCCCCCGAGTGTACTGTTCTGGACTGCCCAGGAATATTATACGATGAATGTACAGATGCAAAAGGCAAGCGTATCCGAATTACGAGAAAAATCATGCCGCACGTATCCCTGATAGGAAGCCTTCGACGGATGTTCATGCGACCTGGTTTTGCAAAATCAATTCGAGACAGCCGACAAGACCAGCCACGACGAAATGATGATGATGACTATGTCATGATGGACATTCATGATGGCACACTATGGCATGAACTCGAGACGAACACTGTCCGCGAGACTGGTGAATTGGGTACTGTCCGCGACCGTCCTCAAGATAATGGACCGACAGCGACGAAGCTTACTGAACATCGATATGGCCTGCATTTGACCTTGAATATTGACTGGTGAGGTCTTATTGCACGTCCTGAGCACTTATTTAGATGTTATGTAGGATGGGTATACTGGAAAACCGGCCCCACTCTAGCGGTCCCATCTATTATGCCATAAACGACCTTCCACGAGATCAGCGATTCCTGCAGGTCAACGTCATATGTGCTGCGATTATGCCAGGTCCAAAGGAGCCAAACATACAGCAAATCAATCATTGCTTGGAGCCCTCCACTCGTGAGCTGATGGACCTCAAGAATGGTATGCAGTATTCATAACTCGTCGTTGATGGTCGTGCACTCACTTGTATTGTGTTATTATACCCAGGTGTAAAAATGAACGTTTATGGAGAAGAAGAAGAAGTAGATGTGTTTGCGGATAACGAGGTCCTTGCCTGTGATATGCCGGCTTCACACAAGTGCAACGGAACAGCTGGCCACAGTCATGACTTCCATCCGTGCGCGTTTTGCGATGCTGATGTTGTCAAGATTAACACGCCGGATGGTTACAATGACAGTAAGTGAACACTAGCTGTATTTTTCATGTGAATGATACATGGTGGATAGCATGGTCTGCAAAGGACGATTTTCATATGCTCCGTCAGAGTTTCTACTCCAGGGATGCAGGTCCCGCTCGCCGAGAAGCAATCTTGAGGGATCATGGTGTTAGATGGTCCATTCTCAACCTACTCTCTGGCTGGTTACCATCGAAGAAGTCAGTGCTCGACTTCATGCACTGTATCTTCCTTGGTAAGTGTTTGCTTTTTGCGAGCACTAGCACTGATGACCTGTTGAAGGCATCATATCACATCTATTCATGCGTGTACTGTTTGGTGGATACATGCTATCAGGAATGGGTGGTAACGAGTCACCAAAACGCCGTTTCGAAGACATTGTGAATGCTGTTAGATGGCCCAGTCACGTCACTCGATTGCCAAAAAATGTATTGTTGCCCACTGAGATTGTTGATTTATACTTATTCTTGGTTAGCTAGGTGAAAATCAATCACTCAAGAAGGCAGATGAGTGGCGTCGTATTCTAACAATCACTCCGGTCATTCTCTGGTGGTCTTGGAGGGATGCTAATGACGAGATACCGAACACAGAGCCTCCTCTTCCACCCAACACTGTTGCCCCGGATTTCTCACGTAACCGTCGCTCGCTGTATCATGCCATACTTCATCTTTGCATGGGAGTCCGCATTCTCGCATCCCGCTCCATCTCAATGGCTCAGGCTCGCACCGGTCAGAGCTTCTTAGCCCACTACTGTTTAGAATGTCTGCAGCTTCGCATTCCACTTACCATCAATCACCAAGCTTCGATGCATACAGCTGAAATGATCAAGAAATGTGGTCCTGTATATGCCTGGTGGCTCTTTGCATTCGAGCGGTTCAACGGCATGTTGGAACGTGTTCACCATAATGGTCACGATGGAGGGCGAATTGAACTCACTCTCTTACGGAACTGGGTCCAAACTCATCTCATTTACGAATACCTCCTGGCTCTTCCTGCTGACACTCATTCATTCGAACGAGACCAAATTAACCGCATTATCAAGGTACAAGCCCAAGACCGCGGAAGTATGATGACACAGATAGCAGTTTATCAGAGCGAAGCTGCTGAAGGTATGTGCCCATCATTTGTATGATTTGACATTCACATTCCATCAGACAATGTCAGGTTACCACTCCGTAATGCGAAATTGATCAATCTTCGTGCATATGGTTCACCTCCAGGAACATTCTATCTCATTCTTCTCCAGTACTTTCACTCTCTGTGGCCCGACCTTAATCTTGTTAGTGACTTATCCTGTGATGATGGCACCCCCTTCCGTGCAAACAAGGTAGCTCGTGCACTCACCTACATTCGTAAAGATGGGATTCGCTATGGCTGTACCATGAATCGACGCACGCAGGCCGACTCCTTTGCATTTATATCTCAAGGTAGAGTCCGTGTCCCTGTACAAATAACAGCACTATTTGTCGTTGGGGTCCTCGACACCATTCCTCACGTTTGTGCCGTTGTACGAAGATTAGTATCTGATGATGACATTCCTGCAATGCCATGGGACCTCTAGTAAGTCTTCCTGTTATGAGATACAAATATTCATCTGTCTTCAGCGCATCAACACTCGGTATCCATGTCTCCTACACTGAACTCGGCCCTCAAGAAGTTATTCCGGTCTCACGGATTGAGTGCCCACTGGCATTGATTCCAGTGTACTCGAACATCATCAAAAAGGATCTGTGGATTACCATCTCGTTTGACCATGTAAGTTACAAACTATGATAGCTCTAGTAGGATAACGGTCTCAAAAAATCTGCAGGCAGGAAACGAGCCTGAAGACTATTTAGAAGACGAAGATGGAGAGTAGATACCAACTTGGTACGCACTTTTCTGCACATCTAGTAGTCACTGAACTCATCATCTGACTCCGCAGCTGGAGGCAGCTCACGAGCTGTGCTAGTACTCGCTACTGGCTGTGCTGGAGCAGGCATGATACTCTCTCGGATCTTTGATTTGCCTTTACCTTTCTTTGTCCCATTTTCCTTCTTCTTCGCCTCCATCTCCTCAATTTTCACGCGCTTCTTTGACGCAATCAGCCTCTTCTGTTCCTTGACTCGCTTCTGGCCTGCCACCATCTCCTCAGGATCTTTTGGATCTCCCCATGCACGTCCATTGTCCAGGATATAACTAGGTGAGTCGTACTTCTTGTTTTCTTCTTTTGCGAGCCACTCTGCTGATACCATCCATCGGCGCGCTCGATTTTCGATTTTCTTGGCAGCTAAGATAGGAAGCTCTTTTGGATCGCCTTTCACACGAGCAGTGAAGCGAGGAGGTGGTTGTGGATCCACAGCCTCGTCAACAGCAGCCAAGAACCTCGACATCTACAGTTTTCATCAGTGAGTGTTAGTTTCGGTAGTTGTTGTGATACTCACAACACCACTTCGATATGTTCCAGCATGCGATATAAAGCGTCCTGTCTTTTGCCCCTGCTCATTCACTTCATCCTCATCCTGCGACATCAAGGACTCTGTGAGCGCTGCTCGATACTTCTCGTCCCTGAACTCTGACTCCTTTGGCAGATTCTCATATTTTCGGATACGCACTTCAAGTTTCTAAGGTACCCAGGTGAGTTTTAGTTTTATTAACATTTGACAGTCTAAATGACTTACACCTCTGGCACGACTTTGTAGTTTTGATCGTGAAATCACTGTTACGATGACAGCCTCAGCCTCGGGCCCAGGAGGAGCACTTTCAACTGTGTCTGAGGCAGCTGTGAGGGGCGCCATCAAGTTTCTGGACAACTTGCCAGCCTTCCGCAAATTCTTCTGGAGGTCCTGATATTTCTTAACGACACGCGCACGCAAGTCCTCATCGCTGATATCACGAAGAGCAGGACCGCTGCCAGCGCAAACGGTAGCACCATGTTGGCGCATGTAAGCAATAATGCGCAGGACATTGGCATGATTATCAGTATGCTGATGAGATTCAGCCCAGCGAAACCGCATCAAGCGCTCCTTTGTGGCAGGATCGAGTGGCCAATTGTCATCATCACTTGGATATGGGGGGAGAACATTGATGGTAAGCTTTGCAATTCCCATTAACATCTGAAACACAGTCCGAACAACGGCCTGGATGATGGCTGATTACTATGGCACCCCTTGTAGATTCAGTGATCCGCTCACCTTTAGACCATTGTCTCCAAATGCAATGGCACTCTTTTCAAGCTTCTCGACATCTTTCTCAAACTCTTCGTCGGTCTCTGCTTCAGCCATGTCTCCCACATCATCACGACTCTTACTCGCAAGCAAGCTGGCCAGTTTTGCCTCGAACTTTTCCTCCATATCCTTGATCTGAGCCTTCAGCTCCGTCTTTGCGGCCTCAATCTGCTGAACACATCTAGTCTCCACTGCACGTAGTTCATTTGCATGTCGTAGCTCCAAGTCCTCTGCATGGGCCAGCCGGCGGTTGAAACTGGTCATCTCACTCAAAACCTGAGAGATTTTCATCGACTTTGGTGGACCGCTAGTGTTCTGTGCTGAGCTGGTGCTTGTTCCGACACCCCCTGGAGCTGTATTAAGTCGGGGATCTATGATGGGAACAACTGACGCTGGCCGCTGGAACTCATGCGAAGACGGCCCTGGTGTCAGCGCTGGGACAGACATTGGACGACCATCCGGCATTCCTGTAGGGCCACCTGGGTACATGGCTCTTTCCGTTTCATGTGCACCAACCATTCCACCATACGCATGGCCTGTTGGTGTGCTGAGATGGCCATACAGGGGAGGGGGAGGGGGAGGGGGAGGATTGAAGTTGAAGTTATACTCAGGGTTCGACATTGGACGTTGTGGTGGGGAGTTAGACGCGTCGTTCCACTCAATCAGCTCGTCACCCTTATGTGCTATAGGTCTAGCATCATTCTTCCTTATAATTGAGCCTGCTGCACACAAATTCGAGTTGCTCTGTGATTTAAACCTATTGTCGAAGCGTGATTGTTGCGCAGTTTCTATGAATGGAAATATTGCGTGAATTCTGGGGAAATTGTAAGGTAAAAATGTGTTACATTGCGGGCAAAGTGTGTAATAGTTGGCAAATGGCTCGATGAGAGAATGTACCACGAAACTTCGTGATAATGTGGTGTATTTTTACACTTCACCCACATTTTAACCGCATCGTAATTCGTGCGTTTGTGCTGTGACAATGTCAGTCACATTCAGAATCAGGAAACCTGGCAATCTACCTACAGAAAGTTTCTTGGCGCCTTTCGCAAATTTCCGAAAAGTCTGCTCAACTCGACTGCGGGGTCGGCTCTGGGCGAAGAAAGCGTCAGAAGCACCCATGAGCGCTCATCCACAGTAAGCCCTTGAGACTACATACCGAGCTTTCACGAACGGTTGCCTCGCAGGCTTCTGGAGGAGGATCTGGCCTATGGTCTCTATTCATCACGAGTAGGCGATTACTGTAAGCGAAGTGAGGGTGCAAGAAGTAGGTGGGAGAAAAGAGAGAACCTCTGGCATGAGCTGAATACCCTTGACCAAACTTAAAGCATGGCCAACACGTTGACCGGCTTCTTGAGGCGCCAATCATGATTGATCGGCCATAGCCCATTGCCGAAGGGAGCACCATAGATCTACATAATCATTCAGCACACTTACTGGTGCACTGGGGAAGCGAGAGAAATGGTTGGTTGTTGTGGGAAATAGTTTGAAGGTCGTGACTGAGTTCATTGGGGAATGCGTTGGCAAAGAGTTTGGAGAGGGAGATGCAAGACTTTCGATAGGCTTTTCATGAAGGGACGTTAAGGTTTTGTAGGCATTGAGCAACAAAAGGGTAGTGAATTCAATCAGGATCTACAAAAGTAGATAGGTTTACAAGCGAGCAGCAACTAGGCATACAAGTGGAATTCAAGGTGCACGCGGGTGTCATCGAATGGTTGTTGAAGTGGTGGAAATGACATCAAAGCAGGGACAACGAGAGTAAGATGAAGCAGCGGTAGCAATGAGATATATACAAAGGCAGAGAGAAGTGAAATCTGAAGGAATGCAGTAGAGATAGACCATCCAGTAGCTAGTACGTAGTACGTACTATCATGATGTTGTGACGAAGTTGAAATTTGAAAGTCTGTAGCTTAGTAAGCCTCACCACGTTTCTGGGATGTAACGCCGGCGGTTCCTTTCTATCAGCTGCGGCACTGATACGGGATGCACAGCAAGTTGGACGTATGGTTACCGGCTGTCCCCTATATTATAAGACGTGAATGTTCATTATTATAATGATTCTGATCTGAACTCTACGCATGAATTCTACTCGTCCTCCCGTGCTAGTCGTAAGTGAACCGCATATCATGGATGGTTGCCCCTCAGCTTAGTTCCTCTTTCTTAGGTAGGCGCTGGGCCAGCAGGTCTGGTAGCAGCGTTAACCCTCCTCCAGAACGGCATACCAGTTCGTATCATTGACAAAGATCCCAACCCTCGAATCGGACAGCGTGGTCCTGGAATCTGGGTGTGTCATGAAACCACTTCTCTAATTTCCTAGTCTCATTTGATGCATGATCTAGCCACGCTCCTTCGAACTCTTCAACTTTCTGAATGTTCCAGAAGTCAACGAGTTGGCGAAACCCGTTTCCACACACCGTTCCTACAAGCCCGGGACAATGGAAGTCGCGATAGAATCGTTGATGATACCCCATGCGGAACCTACCCCTGCGATACCATTCGTACGTATCATGCAGAACCTTCCGGCATCGCCTCTCAAGCAGCTATGCTGATGAATCACGATTTTTTTGTACTTTAGCACACTCCAAAGCTAATAGGTCAACAACTCTTAGATGTGATTCTGCGACGTCACCTAGAGAATTTCTCGTGCTCTATCGAGATGGGCACCGAACTGCGTTCGTTTGAGCAGTCCGATGAAGGTGTCACGGCTGTTCTAGCAAAGAACGGCATATTGGAGATTTTCGATACCAAGTGGATTGTTGGCGCTGATGGTGCTAAAGGTGAGTTGCGATCAAATCCAAATGCTGGAGGATAAGTCTGAGTACTGAGTTATGGTTTGCAGGCATAGTGCGCAAACAGCTTGGGCTTACATTCTTAGGCGAGACTAGAGACGATATCCGAATGGTCATGGGAGATATTCGTTTACATGGCGTTGGTCTTGACAGAGTGGTGCGTCCAATTTCTACTTGCTCCATGAAGGAGTGCTCCTTATATTGTCTTGAAAGTATTGGCACCGGTTTGGGACCTTTAAGCGAGGGTATGTCCAGTCTCTGCTCTTAAAGGTTGCGGATGTGTATATTGACGCTGCACAGCGTCTCATTGCGTCCAACAGACGAAATTGGCGAGGATGGCTGGCAATTTGTCATCATGGACAATGATCTAGACACGACAAGGGTCGCTCAGAGCGAGGAGCTGATCTTCGAGACTATCACATCAGTGATACCTACTGAGATTACGTTCAACAAGCTCGTCTGGGTGAGCGAGTTCAGGTGTGTTTTATCGTGTTGCACAGATGCGTTTTAAATGTTCATTTTTTTTTACTTTAGGGCCAACATCCGCATGGTAAACAAGTTCAGCAAGGGCCGAGTTTTTGTTGCGGGGGGTATGTGGTTCTATCTTTGAATGATGTACTTGTGCTGATGGAAGTCTACGTAGATGCTGCTCAGTATGTCTATCTTTGAGCGCTTTCTTGCCAAACTGATTCTGGCACGTTTCAGCGTCCACAGTCCAACCGGTGGTCAGGTGTGTGCCTTCTGATCGAATTCCAATGCCTACTCATACATCTATGAATAGGGACTCAATTCAAGTATACAAGATGCTGTAAGTCTTGCAATTGCAGTACGTATTATGACACCACTGACCGTATACCAGTTCAATCTAGGTTGGAAACTTGCGCTCGTCGAGAAAGGCCTCGCCGACAAGTCTCTTCTTGAGACGTATAATGCCGAGCGTCTGCCTGTGATCTCCGAGATGCTTGAGATGACCACCACGATTCTGAACCGTGTAGTACAGACGGGCAGCATGACCGCAGTACGAAGCCCTATCCTTTTCATGCTTGGGATCAATTACCGATTCAGCGACATCGTTCTCGACGAGTTTGCAATTCCAGGGAAGCCTATCAATGCGTACGGGGAGCTTGACGAGGAACATTTAGAGGCTGGAGACCGGGCACCTGATGCACCAAATCTGGTCCAGGTGGGAGGTGGAAAATCCGACGTGAAGACACTTTTTAGTCTCTACAGACCCTGGTATCACACCGTACTTGTGTTCGCACCGAGCCATGCAGATGCTGCCCCGATTTTGGGTGCGCTGGAGGCATATGACACAAGCGTTGTGCGATCGGCAGTCGTTCTGCCTTCATCCGCATCAGGGACGTCTGTTGCATCCCCTGCTGATCTCGTTTTTGTTGATCAGGAGGGCTATGCTCATTCGGCTTACCTCGTGGAAGTTGGCCAGACGAGGGTGTTTGTGATACGACCGGACGGAGTGATCGGGGCGATCGTACATGGTACAGAAGGCGTGAAGAAGTATTTCTCCGGAATATTTTTGGATGTTTAGTGGTCTGTTTTTTTGGCTTATAAGTTATATTCTTACATCTCAATTTATTTGTATCTTACAACCAATGTAGTTATTAAGTAGCGTAGAGGTCAAGGCGTTACTTGTTGGGGAGCACTTCAAATCTGGACCAACGTAGTCGAATCCTTTTCACTACTGATTAGTAACATCGATGACCGTGTTACCCACTAGTTCTATAGTGTAGGATTCCAATGAGGATGGGTTTAAGAAGGGATTAACGAACGAGAAAAGTCGAACCAGTTGAACCTGGAGTTGCGAAGCTAGAACCTGATGTGAACCATGAGCATACCACTAGAAGCAGGGTTGTGAACGCTGTTAGGAAAGGTGATCGCATAAGTCTTGGATAAAACATAGATATGAAAGCGAAAACTCCGTTGTCGCAGAAATAGTCAAGAGCTTGAGACCGGATAAGAGAGAATTTTGGCTCCATCCGGCGCACACAAATCTTGGGAGTCGGTGGGGCGAACAGGTGATATATGTGCCTGCGCTCAAGTAGGTTATATGACGATGGGCTGGAGTGGCTGCTAAACACAAGACAGCACAATGCTCACTAGGCCATCCAGGATAAATAGTATTCGAAGGCCTGGATAGAGCAACTGCACTATCGCAATCAAATGCGAAGGATACATTCTAGAAATTGTGGAGAGTCGGACGCATGTACGCAGTGCAGAAGCAGTGGGAGGGTGTACGACCGAGGAAGGCGGTTATGACAACAAGGACATCCTTGCTGCAACGGTGATGGCAAAATGTCTCGTGCCTACGATACTCGCACCTCTGCACCTTAGGAAAAGATACTCACGATTCCTCCTCGACCGTGCCTATAAGATGTCACAGCACATGTCCAACGCCCTTCAAGTTTTTGAAGATCATCAAGAGCCCGTAAACGCAGTCGCAGTGCTCCCTGATAAGCGACGAATGGTTACGGGGCTCATTGTGCAGGGTGACCATGTAGTATTAGGTTTTGACGAACTTCTATTACATAATTGGCCGGCCGGCTCCGACATGCGTTCTCACACAACATGTTGTCTGTTAGGATGGACGGCCATATCCAGGCAGTGCGCCTTCGCAATAGTGGAGTGCCCTGCTCTTCTTTAGGGGCCTTGCGGCCTTCTTATTTCGGTTGCTTTAATCAATATCTCGCTCTTACAACGTGCCTCTGCTGTACAACCCTAACGCCCACTGTTGAAATGAGGCTATGGGTGGCTCGATATCCTGCGAGTTGCTTCTGTTCTGTCGAATTTGCACGTTCAAGTAGATGGACCATGTGCATGCTGTGGCTCCCTCTTTTATAATCCATTAGGACTCTACAGGTACTGCAGTATTTTGTAACCTCCAGTACACACATCTCACTCAAGTGTTAATTTGAATTCATCCCTCAGCCATCATTATGGCCCATCGCCGGCGTGTTAGCTTCGAGTCTTCAAGCTCATCAGAATCAGACTCTGATTCAGACTTTTCTTCAGCATCATCGCGTAAAACTTCCCCGACTTCTCCGGTAGAGGAATATACTCTCAGTACCGAGCCCTTCAAAAAAGAAAAACGTGAGCGTAAGTCGTCAGGCAATCATGACGACAACAAGACAAAGGTATCAAAAGGTGCACAATCGTAGGTCATTGTGTTGTATAGCGCAGGTATGGGCTCAATCTTGCATGTTTTAGACAAAAACAAGACAAGTGTGTATATGAAGCACTGGTGATCTAAATGCCTGACAAGTGCGTATTGTTCAGTGAGGAGCCAAGCTACCCAGGACACACCCAGGGCGCAGGAGAGATACACCTCGGTGGAGTGCAACAAGTCGTCATTACTTGTATGTGTTATCTGTCTCCGCTCAGCTCGTATTGACGATTTCCCTCAAGCTATTCGCGCAACTGATCTCGCTCTTGGTCTTCGACGAATCCCCGCTGGCTTTCATGCGGTGGTCAAGGCTGACGGTGCTGAATACCAGACAAGCAATACATCTATACACGTAGACCAGGTTGTCGTCGAATGGCACGAGCGCATTCTTCTGTAAGTGGTCCTTAACCCCGTCTGTCTTGCAGGTGTTGAAAAAGACTCGAGGCCGTGCGATCCATCTTCTAAAGTTCGGGTCAGCGTGTATGCCTCATTTGAATTAGGTCCTATGCTCTGTCACGGAGAACTCCTCCGCACATTCGAGATCTCCGTCGGAGAATTACTGGATCGCAGCGAAAGGTCGCATCGTCAGTATTGTCTATGTCTATTGCACATAACGCCTCATGGATGCTAACAAGTATTATAGCCATAATCTTTCAGTCAAGGCAGGAGGACGTCGTATCCGCTTGTACTTCACTGTTCATGACGGTGGGGCAAGGACTTTCTGATCAAAACGACGGCGGAGTTCTTCGTTCCCTTACTATCGTGAGTGATCAATGCAGTCTGGCATTCTGATGCTGATTGCTGTAACGTGTAGCTTACATCTCACGATATGGATGCGTTAGCACTGAGTACAGATGCCGGTCATCGTCTTCTCGCACGATATCGCAGGACGCAGAACAGTACGGATCTGGACCAATCCGTAAATCACTTCGAACGGGCCTTGGATCTCTGTCCCGCGGATCACTCCTACCGCCCTGCGGCACTGTTTAATCTAGCCACCGCAAAGTTTATTAATTGCCAAGCTAACGCTTATCTCGACTTCGACATACCCATCTCTCTTTTTCAAGACGCACTTGATTTGCGTCCTACTGGTCATCCAGACCGACCCACCACCCAACTCCATCTTGCCATTTCTCTACTCTCTCGCTTTGTGAAACAGGGATTTCCAACAGATGCTCATACGGCTGAAGAGTTACTGAGCGAGGTACTTAATGTCTGCCACGCCAACAGCCATCTCTGCAGGGTAGCTGTGATGGTAATCGAAACATCCGCTCTGCGTGGATGCACGGATGCAAATGATCTTCAGCGGGAGCAGCCTGCCCCATCCATGCTTCCGTTATCGCCGAATCAACTTGTTCATCGAGCAGAGTGGTGTTTGCAGAGAGATGAACCGTGTGCCTTAGATGAAGTGATATCCCTTCATTATGATGCGCTGGGATACTACAACACCGGACATACTGACCGAGGTCAATTGCTAGTCAATCTGGCTTTAATGTTGCAAACTCGCTTCGAGCGTCGAGGCAATGACAAAGATTTGGATCAGGCCATTGCACTTCAGATAGAAGCGCTGGCCTTGCGCCCGGTCGGCCACACAGATCGGTCCGGGTCATTAAGTAATCTCGCCACTCAGCTCTCTTTCCGCTTCCACCACCGAGGCAATGATGAAGATTTGGATCAGGCTATCGCACTTCAGACGGAAGCGCTGGCCTTGCGCCCAGTCGGCCACACATGTCGGTTTGAGTCATTAAGTAATCTCGCCACTCAGCTCTCCTTCTGCTTCCACCACCGAGGTAATGACGAAGACTTGGATCAGGCTATCGCACTTCAGACGGAAGCGCTGGCCTTGTGCCCGGTCGGTCACACAGGTCGGTCCAAGTTATTAAATAACCTCGCGAATAAACTATCCTCCTGCTTTGACCACCGAGGCAACGACGAAGACTTGGATCAGGCTATCGCACTTCACAAGGAAGCACTGACCTTGCGCTCGGTCGGTCACATAGATTGGTCCAAGTCATTAAATAACCTCGCCAATCAACTCTCCTCCCGCTTTGACCACCGAGGTAACAACGAAGATTTGGATCAGTCTATCGCACTTTACAGGGATGCTCTGGCCTTGTGCCCAGTCGGTCATACAGATCGGTCCATGTCATTAAATAACCTTGCGACTCAACTCTCCTCTCGCTTCGACCACCGAGGCAACGGCAAAGACTTGGATCAGGCTATCGCACTTCAGACGGAAGCACTGGCCTTACGCCCGGTCGGCCACACAGGTCGGTCCATGTCATTAAATAACCTCGCGCTTCGACTCTCCTCCCGCTTTGACCACCGAGGCAACGACGAAGACTTAGATCAAGCCATCGCACTTTACAAGGAAGCGCTGGCCTTGTGCCCGGTCGGTCACACAGATCGGTCCGCGTCATTATGTAACCTCGCGACTCAACTCTCCTCCCGCTTCGACCACCGAGGCAACGGCGAAGACTTAGATCGGGCTATCGCACTTCACAGGGAAGCGCTGGCCTTGCGCCCGGTCGGTCACACAGATCGGTCCGCGTCATTATGTAACCTCGCGACTCAACTCTCCTCCCGCTTCGACCACCGAGGCAACAGCGAAGACTTAGATCGGGCTATCGCACTTCACAGGGAAGCGCTGGCCTTGCGCCCGGTCGGTCACACAGATCGGTCCATGTCATTAAATAACCTCGCGAATCAACTCTCCTCCCGCTTTAACCACCGAGGCAACGACGAAGACTTGGATCAGGCTATCACACTTCACAGGGAAGCGCTGGCCTTGCGCCCAGTTGGTCACACAAATCGGTCCATGTCATTAAATAACCTCGCGAATCAGCTCTCCTTCCGCTTCCACCACCGAGGCAACAATGAAGACTTAGATCAGGCTATCGCACTTTACAGGGACGCACTGGTCTTGCGCCCGGTCGGTCACACAGATCGGTCCATGTCGTTAAATAACCTCGCGCTTCGACTCTCCTCCCGCTTTGAGCACCGAGGCAATGACGAAGACTTGGATCAGGCTATCGCACTTCAGACGGAAGCGCTGGCCTTGTGCCCGGTCGGTCACACAGGTCGGTTCAAGTCATTAAGTAACCTCGCGACTCAACTCTCCTCCCGCTTTGATCACCGAGGCAATGATGAAGACTTGGATCAGGCTATCGCACTTTACAGGGACGCGCTGGCCTTGTGCCCGGTTGGTCACACAGATCGGTCCATGTTATTAAATAACCTTGCGAATCAACTCTCCTCCCGCTTTGAGCATCGAGGCAACGACGAAGACTTGGATCGGGCTATCGCACTTCACAGGGAAGCGCTGGCATTGCGTCCAGTCGGTCACACAGATCGGTCCATGTCATTAGATAACCTCGCGTCTCAACTCTCTTCCCGCTTTGAGCACCGAGGCGACGATGAAGATTTGGATCAGGCTATCCCACTTTACAGGGAAGCGCTGGCCTTGCGCCCGGTCGGTCACACAGGTCGGTCCGTGTCCTTAAATAACCTCACGCTTCGGCTCTCCTCCCGCTTTGATCACCGAGGCAACGACGAAGATTTGAATCAGGCTGTTGCGCTTCAGAGGGAAGCATTGGCCTTATGTCCTCTTAGTCACACAGATCGGTCCAGGTCATTGCATAACCTCGCAACCCAACTCTTCACCCGCTTTCACCACCAACACAATAGAGAAGACCTCGACGAGTCACGAGAGAGCCTACGCTGTGCATTGACTCTGTTGACACAACATGATCCTGGTCAATTACTATCCCATCAGTCGCTAGCTGAGGTCTATCTGTCGTTCCATCGTTCAGGCCTTGACGACACCGGCGCAGGTGAAGATACCGATAGTCTGGATGCTGCCATGCATCATCTCAAGGCAGCAGCAAACGTTGTCTCTGGAGGCTTGCTATCCCGCCTGCGAGCAAGTCTACTTTGGGTTCGTCGTGCTGATCAACACAGGCATGGTACTCAACTGAAGGCTTATGCGACTTCCATGCAACTTCTGGATGCTTACATGTCTAAGACGGCTTCTGTATCGTCTCGTCACAATATCATGAAGGACTTCCCAAGTACACTTGCCGTTGATGCTGCGTTGTGTGCTCTTGGTAGTGGCGATGTGTGTCGCGCTGTTGAATTGTTGGAACAAGGCAGGACCATCATCTGGACCCAGATGACACGACTCCGTACCCCTCTTGAGAGCCTCCATACTCACGGCGACCATGCAGTAGCCCTAATGAAGAGGTTCAGAGACCTCAGCACCCTCCTCGATAAACCTCCTGCGAACTATTCAGAAGGGACTCCAATAGTCAATGTGGAAGCAGAAGAAACTCGGTATAGACGTCTAGTAGAGGACTGGAATAGAGTTGTAGAAGAGATCCGGAAGATTGAGGGTTTCTCTCGCTTCCTCCTTCCCCCATTATTCTCTGAGCTTCAAGATGCAGCTCGTGATGGGCCTATCATCGTGCTTATCGCAAGCCAGTTGTCCTGCCACGCCATCATCATCCCGCACAAGCAACCCCCAGCTAACATTCAACTCCCTACCGATTTGCTGAAACTCGCCAAATTGGTGCTCGCACTCCAGCAGGCAGTTCGAAAAGAGGCCGATGCTAATGGGAAGCAAACAGCGCTGACAAAAGCTTTGAGAGAGTTGTGGGATGTCGTCGTCTGTCCAGTGGTCGAGAATCTGGATGTATTTGCACGACGAGGTTCCCGAATATGGTGGTGCCCGACGTCTCTATTCAATTTCTTGCTGTTGCATGCTGCTGGCGAGTATAGGGCAAAGGGAAAGTCCGTCTCGCAGCGGTATATCTCTTCATACACGCCCTCGCTCACCGCGCTGATCAAGGCTCGCGGAAGTCATAATAAGTCCCCGTCGGTGCCCTTCGTTGCTATCGGTCAGGATTGCCCAGCTGGTGCTTTATTCACTTTGGATGCTGTCGAGCCTGAGCTGGAATTGGTGCGAAGACTTTTGCCCCCTCCCCCAACTGTTTCTTTCTCCAAGATAACCAGTACTGATGCCACGAAATCGAGAGCACTGCGCGCATTGCGAGATAATACTTGGCTCCATCTCGCGTGTCATGGGACACAGCAAATTGACGAACCCTTCAAGTCGGCCTTTCTCATGCGCGACCAGCGGCTTTTGCTCCTCGATATCACAAAGATGGATCTGTCCCGGCATGAATTTGCATTTCTTTCTGCCTGTGAAACCGCGGTCGGTGTCGTTAGTACGCCCGATGAAGTGATACACCTAGCAGCCGGCCTGCAATTTGCTGGGGTCAACAGCGTCGTGGGGACATTGTGGAAGGTCACTGATAGTACCGTGCAACGCTTAGTAGAAGCATTCTACAAAAACTTTTGTGGGGATGGCCCAATGAACTCCAAACGAGCTGCCTGGGCCCTGCACCGAGCGGTCCAGTCGTTGGCTTGCGACACGGACAATACAATGCCTTTGGACCAGCGCATAGTGTTCGTGCATATTGGCATATGATCAATTCTGTGCGTCTTCCCACCTTGTTGATTAAAGCATTCTTGAGACAACCTGTTGTAGGACGTTGGACTGAAAGGACAAGTCTCAGCGTGTTGAGTAGAAACGCTATAACATTCATAATACCTGAAAGGACAAGTCTATAGTACGAACACAATGAGAAAGGGACAAAACGTAGAGACGGCGTGATACGTACCTCAGCGTGTTGAGTAGAAACGCTGAGGTGTAAACTAAGAGGGAAGGCGAGATTATAAACTATGTTACAGAGTCCGGGATGCCATAGTACGAGAAAGGAAATGATGACGAAGTAGAGAAGCGATGACGAAGTAGATTCCAACACACCCCCTCAACGAGGCATTCAACGTGAAACGAGCGCCAGCCCCGAACGATGCAAGACAAAGGCCGGACGCGGAAGAGCTTTTGTGAATATGTCGGCTGTATTTTGGTGAGTTGAAAGCCATATTGGCGTTATTATACCCTCCTCAATATGTCGTCTGATAAAGTGGTACCGAAGATCGATATGCTTCGTTCGGATGTGATTTGCGGCTTCTTTCGACAGAGCTATCGCGCCAGCATTATCTGCGAAGAGTTGTAGGGGCAAGGGCAGAGGGAAGTTAAGACATTGGAACAGAGATTTGAGCCATAGCCCGTCCTGCACTGCTGCGGTGAGCGCCATGTACTCTGCTTCAGTCGATGACAACGCTTGCGTCGTTTGCTTCTTGGCCGAGTGCGACACAGGACCACCGTTTAGGAACCACACATATCCGGAAATCGACACACGATCTTCCGGACAGGAGGCCCAATCGGAATCCGAGAAGCCACGAAGGGCAGCGTTGTTTCCAGCTCCCCCATAGTGCACGCGCAAGGTCACTGTGCCTGCAAGATAACGCAGGATGTGTTTGGCGGCTGCGTAGTGCCTAGGCTCGGGTTTCGAGTTGTGTTGCGCAAGTCGCATCATGGCCAAGGCGATGTCTGGCCGCGTGTACATTGCGAGGTAGAGAAGCTCGCCGATGAGCTTGCGAAATGCTGTAGGCAGATCCTCGACGTGGGGAAAGGCATCGTTTGGACGACCGAAAGGAAAAACGGGGTCCATTGGCAATGATACGGGGTTGCAGGCAGTCATTCCGTGTTCCTCAAGTAAGTGCAAGATGTAGTCTTCTTGATGCATCCACAGTTCGCGCGTCTTACGCTCGCGGATGAACTGAATGCCGAGGTACTTAGAGACTGCACCGAGATCGGTGATACCAAAACGCTCGGCAATCTGCGCTTTGGTACAGTCAAGGAACGCACGATTATGTCACGAGTTCCAAATACAAACCATTATACGTTCCTAAATTCTAAGTCCTTTAAGCGCCCAGTCACAGCGCCTGTTACTAAGAAAGTATTTATAGTTGAAGATGTCCCAACAACGGCGTCTATTGTAGAGTTACCTAAAGAACCTATGAACGAGTCACGTGACTTATCGGAATATGCCGGACTAAACTTTATTCCAAACGACCCTGACAGAATGTTCCAGAACCTTACGGTTGCTGCGGCACATGTCATGACATCATAGTTATATATAGAATCGTACGATATCATCTTATTATTTGATTGGTAGTTAGTTCAGACTCAGTTTCAATCTCAGTTACAATATGTGTATATAGGTAGTGTCTTGTAGTCAGTAGTTCTTTAGTTCAAACGTCTTGTATCTCCTAGTGAGCAATCCGAGACGTACCTGCTGCCTTATCCTCTTTGTGATTATCTTGTTGTTTGAGTCCTAGTCTCTGCCCAGCGTTAATTCGTTATTGGGTTGTGACATTAGGTTTGAACTATAGGAGACTCCGACTCTCGCGTTACACTCTCGCACATATCTTTCTTTGCTTGTTCATATTGGAAGTCTTTCCATATTGACATTCAAACAAAGCCGTTTACTCTTTGCCCGGTCTAAACAACCGAGACCCATTTTATCATCCTTTGCTCATTTGAGCGCATTTCATACCTATCCGCTTTATTAGTTAGTAGTCCTATACCAGGCCCTGTCTTACCACAGCCGCCAGTATACGGAGGTGTTGACGACATTAGGCGTCTCGCTGCAACTTTGAGTGCTGGCCCAAAACCCTGCCTGCTCAACGTTACTATAGTTTCTTTTTTACCTATCCTTTTTCATCACGCACGTAGGCATTCGTTTCGAGTCAATAGCGGAACTGTCTAGACGACAAACCGTGCTTTCGACCTACGAGGATTTAGAGACATACCCTAGTGAGACTCGCACTTGTAAGCTTCGGCTGGAAGAGTGATAACTTGTCCTAGGCTTGTACCCTCAAAACGGAGATTGCATTGTCCCTAGTTTTTCCCACTCGATCGAGTATAGTTTACGTATCCTTTTCTTAGTCAGTATTAAGGAAGCGTCAGTGTGGGATTTTACCAGAACCCCTTGACCCTGAGCCAGTGGTAGATCCGATCAGATATCGGGGACCGCTCAGTTTTCCGTTACATAACTTTCTTCTTTTCATCATCATTCCCTTTCGGAAGAGCCCTTACGAGCAGCTCTTCAAAGACATCAGTAAATCGGGTTCCAGAACACAACTGGTACTATGTCTTCTCAACCAACGCAACCAGCGCAAACTCAGGAGCAATGGTTCTTGCAATATGTGCAAGATCAGATCTCGGCTACCAGTAACATCCTTCTGCAGAAAATAGCAGAACTAGAGCAAAAGAACCAGGAATTAGCCACTAAAAATGGAGACCTGGAACTACGCTTGAAAGCACAGGAGGATGAATCGGTCAAGAGAGCCGCATCACAACCATCATTCGGAACAGCGGGGGCTACGATGATGGGAAATTCAGCCGCCAACATTAAATTCGCCAAACCTACAGACTTCACTGGAGAGAAGGACTCCATAGACGCACAAACCTGGGTTGCTCAAATCTGCCTGTACCAAACGCAATGGCCTAACATCACCGAAAAACAAAGAATTTCGGTCATGCTATCGTTCATGAAGGGGACGGCTGGGAAGTGGGCGCAAAAATACATCGAGGAGCATGCGCAAGGAAAACTTACCATGGACAAGCTCGATGAAGACTTCTCTGCTATGTGGAAGCAAGAAGATCAAGAAGGGAAGGCGATCAGAGACTTGGATTCTCTCAAACAAGGATCTTCGTCAGTCCCAGAGTACGCAGCCGCTTTCAGACAAAAGGCTGCACACACTTCATTTTCCGACTACGATCAGCGACAAAAGTTCAGAAATGGACTTCAAGACCGTGTCAAGATACAGCTCGCACATGTCCCTTATAAGGACAAAGACACCATGAAGAAACTGGTGGAACACGCGATCCAAATTGGGCGCAATTTTGAAGAGCTAGATGCGGACAAAAAGAAGACTACATGGTGGACTCCGAAACAAGGAGGTCCCAGAAGCCAAGAGTCTAGAGCTGGTCCAAGTAGGGAAAGTGACGCCATGGACGTCGACTCCGGAAAGCAGAAGTGGGCCCCCAAGCCCCAAGGAAAGACTGGATCTTTCAAATGCTACCGCTGTGGAGGAGAAGGCCATATGGCAAGAAACTGCAAAGACGCAGTCGCGCCAAAAGTGCAGGTGAAGGCTACTACAGTGCCAAAAGAAGAAAACTCAATGCCGCAGTGGTTCAAAGACTGGACTGCTAGCAAAGAAGGCAAGGGTTTTTAGAGGGGTCAAAGTCAAAGTCTGCGAACTTAGACCCGAACAATCGTTTCTCCATTCTATCTACGTTTTCGGATGTATCAGAAGTATATATTAAATCCAAATCTGAGCATTTTTATATTCCGATTACGTTGAAAGGAAAGAACCGACAAGCAGACGTGAAAGCGTTAGTGGACTGTGGAGCATCAACATTATTTATAAGTGAAAAGTTTGTGAAAAAGAATGAGATCCGGTGTCGTAAATTATTAAGACCTATTCCGGTTAAAAATATTGATGGTTCGCTAAATGCCGCGGGATCAATGACACACTTCGCAGAACTAGGTCTAAAGATCGGTGATCATGTTGAGGATGAAGCAGCCTTCATGGTTACGGACCTAGGAAACGATGATGTTATTATCGGCATAGATTGGCTAAGATATCATAATCCGGAAATAGACTGGAATGCTGGACAATTTGCACTTTCTCGATGCCCGATTAAATGTATTACGAAAAAAGAACAAAGACAAAAAAATAAAGAAAAAAGAAAAGAACAAAAAAAGACAGAAGAAGTGCCAGATCTGATTCCCACAGAAGAGGATGACGAAGAAGACATGGCGATGAAAAGGGCGACGGTCGAGGAAATAGAAGATGAAGAGTATCCTGGAGAATGGATCAAGTATAAAGCCTCGGTTGCCACAGAGCAGAAGGTTGCAGAAGAAGCAACAAAAGTGAAGAAATCGGTTGAAGAGATGGTCCCCGATTGGCTTCACGATTACCTGGGAGTTTTCTCAGAAGAAGAGTCTAAACGCTTCCCCGAAAGAAAAAAGTGGGATCATGCGATAGATCTTAAGGATAATGGCGATCTCCCGCCAAATGCGAAACCTTACCCATTGTCACCTAAAGAGATGGACACTCTGAAAGATTGGTTGAAAGCTGAAACCGCACTGGGACGTATTAGAGAGTCACAATCCCCAGTGGCAGCGCCTTTCTTCTTTGTGGCCAAGAAAGATGGCAAACTAAGACCGGTAATGGACTATAGAAAGCTCAATGAGAAGACGGTTAAAAATGCATATCCGCTACCGAGATCTCAAGATTTAATTGATGCTTTAACCGGTGCCACGATGTACTCTAAAATGGATGTACGATGGGGGTATAACAATATTCGCATGAAAGAAGGAGACGAGTGGAAGGCGGCCTTCAAAACGCCGTTTGGTCACCATGAACCAACCGTAATGTACTTCGGGTTGACGAACTCCCCTGCCACGTTTCAAACAATGATGAACGAGATATTCAGAGATTTAATTGATGGAAAAACCGTAGTGGTCTATATTGATGATATTCTCGTGTTCACAAATGGCGATAAGGAGCAACACCGGAAGGTTGTACGAGAGGTACTAAAACGACTAAAAGAGAACGACTTGTATCTGAAGCCTGAAAAATGTAGCTTCGAACAGTCGGAAGTCGAGTTCCTCGGGTTGATTGTGGAGAAGGGTGGTGTTCGAATGGACCCTGTGAAAGTAGAAGGAGTTATGAAATGGCCTACACCTAAATGCGTTAAAGATATCCAAGCATTTATGGGTTTTGCCAACTTCTACAGAAGATTTATCTTCGGGTTCTCGGACATAGCCAGACCAATGAATGATTTATTACGGAAGGATGTCAAATGGGACTGGACGGAGAAACAACAAGATGCGTTTGATGAACTGAAGTCAAGGTTCACAACAGCTCCGATTCTAGTAATGCCAGATGTTGAGAAGAAAATGAAAATAGAAACCGATGCTTCTGATTACGCAACTGGAGCGGTTTTATCTCAACTAATGGAAGATGATTTGTGGCACCCCGTAGCTTATTATTCGAAGTCGATGAACGATGCAGAACGAAATTATGACGTTCACGACAAAGAATTATTAGCAATCATTCGAGCGTTGGAGGAGTGGAGGCACTATGTGCAGGGAAAGCCTCACCATGTGGAGATCTGGACAGATCACAAGAATCTCGAGTATTTCATGACGAGCCAAAAGTTAACAAGAAGGCAAGCCAGATGGAGTTTATTCCTGGCGGAGTACGAATTTACACTCCAACATAAGCCTGGTGTAGTTAACGATAAGGCAGACCGTCTATCTCGGAGAGAAGACCACAGAGGGGGGGTAGAAAACGATAATTCTGATCGCGTTCTGTTAAAACCGGAGTTTTTTACCGTAAAAGCTGCCAAAAGAGGTCAAGTTCTAATACAAGGAGAAAAACAATTGCTGAAAAGGATAAGGCAATGTACAGAACGAGAACCTGAAGTCGCTAAAGCATTAGAAACATTGAAAGCGGCACCGGTACAACTGCGCAGAGGGATTGAAGAATGGAATGTTGAGGATGGATTGGTGTTATTCCGAGGACTGGTTTACGTTCCAAACGATAAGGAGATCCGCCGAGAAATACTAGAGTTGTTTCACGACTCTCCACCGGCTGGACACCCAGGACGAGCCAAAACCTTAGAATTGATTTCCAGAAATTATTGGTGGCCTTCAATGACGAAGTATGTCCACGATTACGTAGATGGCTGTGATAGATGCAGAGCAACGAAGATTCACCCAACACAACCACACGGTCCGCTTAAACCAAACGAAATACCAGCGGGACCTTGGCAATCAATCACTTGTGATTTGATAGTAGATTTGCCTAAAAGTGAAGGGTTCGACTCTATTTTTGTTGTCGTTGATCGATACACAAAACAAACGCACATCATGCCTACAAAAAAGGAAGTTGACGCTCGAGGAATCGCGAAACTTTTCTTAGATAACGTATGGAAGCACCATGGAACTCCGAAACAGGTGATATCAGACAGAGGAACACAATTCGTCTCTAAGTTTATGGGACAAGTGTCGAGACGCCTAGGCATAAAATGGAACATGTCAACGGCTTATCATCCTCAGACAGATGGACAAACGGAAAGAATAAATCAAGAAGTCGAGCAATATTTGAGAATGTTCACGTCTTACCGCCAAAATGATTGGGTAGACTGGCTTCCACTAGCAGAATTCGCTCACAATAATTCCGTCACTGTAACTGGCCATAGTCCATTCAAAGTACTCTACGGATACGATCCAGAGTTTACTTTTTCACCGATTTCCAATTCCAAAGTACCTGCAGCTGATGAACGAGTGGACGTAATGAAAGAGGCGAAAGAAGACGCAGAAAGTATGCTGCGCATGGCTAGTGAGCGGATGAAAAGATTCTACGATAAAGGAGTAAAAGACGCACCACAGTTCAAGAAGGGAGACATGGTCTGGCTCAATGCCAAGAATATTCATCAGAAAAGACCGAATAAGAAACTCTCCGACCGAAGACTTGGTCCGTTCGAAGTGCTTGAGAAGACGGGTGATGTAAATTACCGCCTGAAACTTCCAGCAAAATATCAGATCCACCCAGTATTCCACGTAGAATTACTCACCCCGCATTCCCCCTCGACCTTAATCCAAAGACCTCCACATCATCGTCCGCCGCCAGAGATCGTATCAGAAGGCGATTCCGAATGGATAGTACGAAAAGTCCTAGACTCGAGACTGCACAGATCAAAACTCCAATACCTAGTAGAGTGGGAAGGATATCCGATAGAAGAAGCGACATGGGAACCTGAAGAAAACCTCGAGAATGCACGGTTGAAAGTTCAAGAATTTCACCGGCAAAATCCGAAAGCATTGAATCCCCGCAAAATTAACAAATCGGTGTTCGAAACACAAGAATTCTTGGAGTGGCGTCGAAACTTTATCCGCCCAAATGTCTTTCGCGATGACGCTCAACCTAGAGAGGGGGTAATGTCACGAGTTCCAAATACAAACCATTATACGTTCCTAAATTCTAAGTCCTTTAAGCGCCCAGTCACAGCGCCTGTTACTAAGAAAGTATTTATAGTTGAAGATGTCCCAACAACGGCGTCTATTGTAGAGTTACCTAAAGAACCTATGAACGAGTCACGTGACTTATCGGAATATGCCGGACTAAACTTTATTCCAAACGACCCTGACAGAATGTTCCAGAACCTTACGGTTGCTGCGGCACATGTCATGACATCATAGTTATATATAGAATCGTACGATATCATCTTATTATTTGATTGGTAGTTAGTTCAGACTCAGTTTCAATCTCAGTTACAATATGTGTATATAGGTAGTGTCTTGTAGTCAGTAGTTCTTTAGTTCAAACGTCTTGTATCTCCTAGTGAGCAATCCGAGACGTACCTGCTGCCTTATCCTCTTTGTGATTATCTTGTTGTTTGAGTCCTAGTCTCTGCCCAGCGTTAATTCGTTATTGGGTTGTGACAGATTATTGGACCCCGCAAGTCCGTCGTCAACATGCCACGCAATGATGCATGTTACCCTCACCCCCTCACCATTGACGTGGTCGAAAATAAACACCGCATAGTCAGCGTCGCAGCGAAGAAAGCCGAGGTGAGTGAGTACTTCGCGCAGGAGTTCATACCAATCATACGCGGCCTGCTTTAGGCCGTACAACGAGGAGAGGAGATGCGCGACTAAGCGAGCGCCATCAGATCCAACACGCTCAAATCCAGGGGGCTGCCGCATGTAAACGTTCTCCTGTAGCTTGCCCCACAGGAACGCACACTTTGCGTCGAAGCAATCTAGCTCCCAATCGCATGCTGCTGCATGTGCTGCGAGCACTCGGATTGACGCGGACTTGGCGACGGGGGCAAAGGTGCGTCCAAAATCGACGCCGGGAATCTGCGAGAACCCCTGCGCAACTAACCTAGCTTTGAAGACCGATCCCCCCTTCAAGTCTTCTTTGAACTCGAGCACCCATCGACACCCGATCGCTCGTCGTTCCGCAGGTAAGGGCATCAACTCATAAACATTCATTTCTGACATCAGATTGATCTCTTTCCTCATTGCAGCTAGCCAATGGTCACTATCCGGGCGTCGCATGGCTTCGTCGTAAGTCGCGGACGGGATGGCGAGGTCATAACCGTTTGCGAGGGGATTACGTCGTGTGTCGCTGCGAATCGCCAGGGATGCAACCTCAACGATGATGAGATTCGCAATGACCTGTGGGAAACCCACCTCCTCGCTCTCAGGCAAGATGGCGTCAGGGTCTGTGGGAATAGGAGTGGGTGGTCCTGGCATCGGCGTTGGCGTGGTGACGATGGGCGGATCCGACGAGTCAGTGTTCGCCGAAGAAGGTGGGATACCATTGACTCGCGCGGCTCTAAGCTCACGCTGACGTGCTAACCTTGCCTTGTCAGCTGCCACACGATCTCTCAAGGCGTGTCCGCGTTCAGTAGGTACGGGGATCCGACCTGAACGACGAAGTGTCGCGGTGTGAGGAGGTTCAGATGAGGCCGTTGATGAAGGAGGGATGGATGGTGGAACGGGGGCTATTACCTTGGATGCGGTAGGAGTGTCCTCATCCTCGTCGGTGTCCGGTGCGTCTGCAGGATTCTCGTTGAATATGACATCGCGGGAGTTGAAGAACCCGCCCGTGACAACGTCGCGGCAACGCCAAGCTTTCACGCCAGGCGGATACCCCATGAACAGTGCCTTTCTCGAGCGCGGCCCCAGTTTTTCCTGCAACTCCGGTGGAATCCACGCGAAACAACGCGCACCGAATACGCGAAGATGACTGAGATTAGGCTGGCTCCCGTGCAACATTTCGTATGGCGTCTTGCCCGGGGGTAAAGCCCGTGATTCCGTGCGATTAAACAAGTAACACGCGGTGAGTGCAGCCTCACCCCAGAGAGACGGAGGCAAACGCGCGAAGTCCAACATCGCATACATACGACCTTCGATCGTACGCATCACCCTCTCTGCCTTACCATTTTGCTGATGAGCGTATGGGGCAGAGCGTTGACGTTGGACCCCGGCATCTTCAAGATCTTTCGTAAAGGCATCACTTAAGAATTCCCCCCCGTTGTCCGAACGGAAGGTCTTGACTCGTTTCCCTGAAATGTTTTCTGTACGAGTGGACAGTGATGCCCATGGGGGTGAGGAACGCACTGGCAGCACACCAACGTCGAATGTCTTCTGCCCTACGACACCTTATCGGCAAAATCTGCCATGTGTACTTGGATGATATTATCATCTGGTCGCAAACGTTGGGGGAGCACGAGCGTAATGTTCGTGCTGTCTTGTTGGCGCTGCGTAACGCACACCTTTTCTGTTCTCCTAAAAAGACGTCATTGTTTAACCTTGAAGTTGACTTCTTAGGTCACCATATATCAGCTCGAGGGATCGAGCCTGATAAATCTAAAGTCGCACGCATTCTCGACTGGCCAACACCACGACGGTCAAGTGATGTTCGGTCCTTCCTAGGACTAGTAAGATACCTTGCGGATCATCTGCCGGCCTTGGCTGAACATGCTCGTATACTGACACCTTTGACGACAAAAGCCGCCGAGCTCGCCTTCCCTCTCTGGTCGGCAGAACATGAAAGGGCCTTCAATGCGATCAAGGAACTCGTCACTAGTCCGCACTGCCTGACGACTATCGATCACGATAACCCCGGAGACAACAAGATCTTTCTGACTTGCGACGTGTCCGACTACCGGACAGGCGCTGTTCTCTCTTGGGGGGAGACATGGAAGACAGCAAGGCCTGTGGCATTTGACTCTACTCAATTGCGTGAGGCGGAACTGAACTACCCAGTCCATGAGAAGGAGTTACTTGCGATCATCCGTGGCCTCAAGAAATGGCGCGTCGAGTTGCTGGGACAGCCGGTGCAAGTGTTCACCGACCACCGGATGCTGGAGAACTTTGTGAACCAGAAAGGTCTGTCGAGGAGGCAAGCCCGTTGGGCCGAGTACCTCGCACATTTCGACCTCAACATCTCTTACTTAAAAGGAGAAGACAACGCTGGTGCGGATGCTCTATCGCGCCTGAACATTGATGAGCCTGAAAGTCCTTCGGCGATTACCATTGCCGCTACGCTATCTTCGGTCGAAATAGCAGACAGCACAGTCAGCGTGCGGATGCGTGTCGAACACGACAAGTCCTTTCTGAAAGACTTACTAAATGGTTACGCTGACGATCCTTTCTGTAGGAAGCTCATGAAGCTGGTGGGCTCCCTGCCGGGTCTGGCGCTACAAGAGGGACTACTATACGTCGCGGATCGACTGGTCGTGCCACGCATTAACCCATTGCGGGAGCAACTCTTTCACCTCGCTCACGACGCATCAGGTCACTTCGGAAGCGACAAAACATACGCTGCCCTGCGCTCATCTTACTATTGGCCTAATATGCGCAGGGATCTGGTAGAGTCGTACATACCAAGCTGTGTGGAATGTATGCGCAACAAATCCGGGACGACATCGATAGCAGGCCCCCTGCATCCACTGCCTATACCAGACGCACGAGGAGATTCCGTGGCCGTGGACTTCATAGGGCCGTTGCCTATGGACGAAGGTTTCAATATGATCATCTCGATGACTGACCGGCTCAATGCGGATCTGCGGATTCTACCTTGCAAGGACACGATAACGGCTGAACAGTTCGCCCTCTTGTTCTTCGACAACTGGTACTGTGAGAACGGACTTCCACTAGACATTGTGTCCGACCGCGACAAACTCTTCCTCTCACGTTTCTGGAAGACTCTACATAAGCTAACCGGAGTCAAATTGAAAATGTCCTCGTCCTATCATCCACAATCGGATGGCGCAAGTGAGCGTACTAACAAAACAATTAATCAATGTATTAGGTTTCACGTGGAACGAAACCAAAAGGGCTGGGTGCGCTCGTTGCCTCGTGTGCGCTTCAACATCATGAACACGGTGAACGCAAGCACGGGCATGTCTCCCTTCCAGCTACACCTTGGAAGGAACCCGCGAATCATGCCGCCTCTCACGCAACAACCCGCTGCCGAAGGAGTACCGGAAGACAAACGCGCGCGTGCACTGATTTCCCAGCTGGAGCTCGACGTGATGGAGGCCCAAGATAACCTCCTCGCAGCAAAAGCCACGCAAGCAACTCAAGCAAACAAGCACCGCACACCGGAACGCACTCTAGAGGTGGGAGACAAGGTCATGCTGTCCACCAAACATTGCAGACGAGAATATATGCAAAAAGGTGATAAACGCGTAGCTAAATTTATGCCCAGGTACGACGGACCTTACGCCATCATCGAGACACATCCGGAATCTTCGACATACACACTCGACCTCCCGAACTCGCCAAACATCTTCCCAACTTTCCACTCCTCACAACTTCGTCCTTACCACCCAAACGACTCTACGCTGTTCCCTTCACGCGAGTTCCCGCGGCCAGGTCCCGTCGTCACAGAAGACGGACAAATGGAGAACTTCATCGAGAAGATAGTAGATGAGAAGAAGGTCGGCAGAGGCAAAAAGTATCTGGTTCGCTGGGTCGGGTATGGTGCTGATGAAGACGAATGGCTACCACACCGTGACTTGGAGGACTGCGAGGCCCTGGATGTCTGGGAAAGAGAGAAAGAAGCTCGATAGGGTGGGAGGGTGTAAGCATGCCTATGCTTACGCATGACGACACGATGACGTCTGCTTATACGACATCACGCTGATTGGGCACCGCACCTTATTTACCCCTGTTTGTCCTAACGCATACTTATACCGGACGCCTAGATCATGTACCGGTATCTTTTCTTATTCCTGTTCAATCATACGCTTCTACACGTTTACCGCTGTCTGATCTCGAACGTAGTGTTTCTACCCTTGGGTAGTTTCCACTTTTTTGTGGCCGGAATTGCACCCAGGTTCTTGCCTTTGTGAGCGAGCTCGCAAGTCATGTTAGACTTAAAGCTGACGTCCCAACCTTTCGCGTTCATGCAGCTGACGGACAACAAGTTAAGCATCGCATTGGGCGCATGCAGACAATTGGAAAGCTTGATGCACAAGCGCCGTTTCCCGATGGTGAGCCAGGCCACACATGTACCGCGACCTGCGGTTTCTAGTATGCCATGATTAGCCGTGCGAACAGATATTGATTCTTCTGTAGAATACGAGTGGAAGAAGTGCCTGTCTTTGACGAGTGTGACGGTCGTGCCCGAATCTAGTATTGTGGCGAATGGGAGGGACGTGGCACAGGCAATGTCATCCGGAACCTCCGCAATCGAGGCAAACGACATGTCTGTCATCAGACTGTTTAGACCTGCCACCGCAGCTGCAATGGCCGGAACGGGAGGTGAAAGGGACAAAGAAGGCGTAGGTGCCGATGGCGTGGTGGCAACTGCTGCGACTGGAGTTTCTTTTTCTTTCCGTTTGCTATTGCACATCCATGGCGCTTGACCTTCCATGCCACCCCCTTTTCCGTAACAGTGCGCGTGATCGTGGTCTCCTTTATTACAGCCTGGCGTCGTGCAGAAGATTCCGTCTGGATTATGTCTATGTTTCCGCAGCCCAGTAATAGGGTTGACGCCAGGTGCACTCGTGCTTGTGGCGGCCGCGTGGGCATATTCAGAGCCGGGACGGGCAGAATGGACAGCATGTGCATGCACATGGCGCGCGGCTTCAGCGGTGATTCGAGAGACACAGCTCTCGACAGTGAAGGTGGAAGGATTCGTGGCAGTTGCAAGCATGATTTCATCGTGCATGCGTTGCTCGAGCATGGACTTGAATTGTTGCCAGATCGGAGTCTGAGGAAGTCCAATGAGCAAGCTGTAGATGGCATCTCCGTCTCGCAGAGGGGCACCGGAATCATGGAGCCGTTCGCGAAGCACAGCATGCTGGCCAACGTAATTCGTTGCATCTGCAGAATCCTTCATGCGAAGGGCATCAAGACGTTGACGTAGTTGGTACTGAGCGCTTGTATCTGTGCGATTGAAGTGTTCTGCAAGAGTTTGCCATGCCTTGCGAGCGGTGACAGTGTGAGAGCGTGATACTAGCGAACCAACAGATGGACTGAGACGGCGCGTAATTAAATCTTTAGCCTTCATATCGTTTAACAGCCATTCACGCATCGTCGCCAATTCGGCGGGCGTGATGTTGGCTGGATCGGCTGGAACAGGCATTAAGGATGGTGTTCCGAGAATATCTGTGGGATCAGCAGTAGTGTTGATGTGGCACCAAAGATCCTCGCAAGCTAAGGCATATTGAGTCTTTGTCGACCAACCAACATAATTTTCTGAGCCTAGCAATTCCGGAATATGATCGTACTTTCCCATGGCGATACCGCTGTGGGGGAGGAGTATGATGAGATATGGTGCACGAATGGTGGTTCAACGTGAGTGGATTTTTGTCCTTTGTAGTTCCGTCTGATGGCTCAGTAAGAGCCAGGGCTCATAACCTGTAGGACGTTGGACTGAAAGGACAAGTCTCAGCGTGTTGAGTAGAAACACTATAACATTCATAATACCTGAAAGGACAAGTCTATAGTACGAACACAATGAGAAAGGGACAAAACGTAGAGACGGCGTGATACGTACCTCAGCGTGTTGAGTAGAAACGCTGAGGTGTAAACTAAGAGGGAAGGCGAGATTATAAACTATGTTACAGAGTCCAGGATGCCATAGTACGAGAAAGGAAATGATGACGAAGTAGAGAAGCGATGACGAAGTTGATTCCAACACCTGTCACCTTCGCATGTAGCATCCAATCATGGCACAACCTGTTATTTACCAAGGACTTCGATATTGCAGACTTTGAGACTGTATACCTACACGATATGTACACCCAAAGGATCTGATGCATCATGGGTAGTGCTGCCGTGGTCCGGTTCAGTCCGGTTCACAGAGGGTCGAGCGAGAACCAAGAACTGGACCTAGGTCCGGTTCTACCAGACTCAACGAACCTCGAACTGGACCTTGGCGAACGGTTCAGAATGGTCAGGTCCGGTTAATTTCAGGTTCGAACGTGAACCGAACCAAATTTATTTACAATGAGCAAAAAAAAACATAAGTAGGTACTCATAGCTACACATCCAACTACACAGCTTCTGCCTCGACTGTCGCAGAAACATGGCCATTCCTATACGCCACCTTTAACAACTGTAATGAGCCAAACGTGGACGATGCGAGTGCATTGCGTCGCACGGTGGAGGTGATCCCTCCGCTTGAGAAAGCCTGTTCGGAGGGGACGGAGCTGCCCTGGATGGGCAAATAATCGCGCGCAAGGCGTCCTCAGGTTCGGCTTCGGGCTGGTCTCCCACGGGCTGGTCCTCCAAAGGATCGGTGTCATGACCAGCGTCGTCGTCATCAAGGCTATCCTCGTCTGATAATAGACATGATAAAACCTTTTTGTGAGCCAGTTGAAGTTGAAGTTCAGTAGCGCTAGACAATGCACGTTTGCGGTTTGTTGAGCTGGTGGAGGTCGAGGTTGAATAAATGTTCTCAGCATCCCGGAGGCGAGCAGATGGCTTAGAGGTCCGAATGGATTGTCGAGCACCAGCTGTAACTGGTGTTGGTTTGCGCCCAGTATTCAGTAGCATAGAGAAGGCATCCTGAGGAGGATTAGTAGATGATGATGGCTGGGGGGCAGAGGACGTGGTGTCAAGGGGGACAGAATCATCGGGATCGTGGTAGAAGACAATGTCCTTGGCATCCTTGAGAGAACCGTCAGCATTGACAGCGCATGAGTCTGAATGAGCCATGTTGAATATAGTGCTTACCTGCTGAGGCTTGCACATTTTATGTGCAAGCAAATCAGACAGCCGGTGGACAAACAGCCGGTGGAGGATCGTAATAGCATCGTAGGGTGTTGGTATGATAAGGATCTGGGCGAGGACATGGTCATTATGAGCACAACACTCACACTGTTCAGTTTGAACAGTGCATATCATGACTTACCTTGTCAATGAGCCTCTGCATTTGACGGAAACAAGTAAGTATCGAAGCTCGAGAATCCTTGAGGCCAAGGCGAATCATCAAAGGCAGTGTCAAAACACGCTTCGACAATGCGACAGAACTTCTCGCGGTTCGGGGTTCGGACCGGTTCAGGGAAGGTTCAAACCAACATAGAACCGTTCAGGCAAATGGTGGACCGTGAACCTCACTCAGGTCCGGTCCGCCCCAATTCATGGACCACGGACCGAACCAAGGAAGAACCTGACCGTTGGTCAGGTTCGGACCGTGGTTCTGGACCGAACCACGGCAGCACTAATCATGGGGCGTCTATGGAAACGTGGTGAAGGGTCACGTGATCGAAACACATTGTAATGAACATTCACATTGGGGTAGTTCATGTTCCAGACCACGGACCAGACAGAAGCATATTAATAGGCGCCTTGGCATCGATTGTCCGATCTCAGAAAAACATGGACAAAGGCAGCGGAGGGTTACAGCAAATATTCATCATATAAAAGATGGACTCAATCCGTTTGATTCCTCAGAAACCGTCTCTTCTTCAACCAACTTTGCAGCATCACACATCCTCACACTCTTTTAAAGTTTTCAACCGTTCCACTTAACACAATAATGGCGCTCAAGGTGATTTCCTGAAATCTCGGTAAGCTCGGTAAAGGTCGGTAAAGGTCGGGTAAAATGTCCTGCTGGCAGTTAACATAAGGCTCTGAAGTTAGCTGACTCAACTATACGGCGTACTTCGGCATGACGTCGGAGCTTAAAAGTATATGCCTGCCCTACGACCACGACTACGTCGCTCTGCACGACTGCAGGGGTCGCAGAACCTCTCCCCAATCTACTACCAGGCCAAGTGGAAGGCCATGAATCCTCCTCCAGTCCCACCCCCCAACCGTGGAAGAGGAAAGTCCAGGCGTTCCAAAGGAGATGGAGATACCACCGAGACAAGCATCAGTTGGCAGGCAGACATCCAACGTACCAACAAGCTGGTCGATTACCTCGTCAACAATGTGGCAGATTGTCGCATCCTATTCTCTAGCGAGGGGAAGAAACCTAGTGATCCTAATATCGAGGGTCCTCCATCGGGCAAAGACAAGAACGCAATCTATGCAGTGATAGCAGAAGTGATTTTCAGCGGCGATAGAGTATATTCTGGCCAATATGCTGCCAATCGGACCAGGTTTCGTGACTCTGTGTCCAACCGTATAACAGCGTAAGTGATCCTTTGGTTATCAGATCGTAGATGCTAATCAAGTTATTTGAAGTCTCCGGAATAAATTCCGTGACTACCGCAATGAATTTGAATCAACTGGTGCAGGGATTGTGCCCCTCGATGCATGTACTGCGGAAAATCTACATGGTGAGTCCGTTACTTATGTTTATTTAATTCTACTAATAAAATTCACAGCCAAAGTCCAGAAAGAATTCCCCTGGTACGACGATCTCCATAAAATATGGGGCTCCAACCCATCATTTGCTGCCAAAATGACTTCATCAAAGCCAGGCACCGACCACGCAGGTGATCTTTTTGCCCTCACCCGTCCTGCGGGCAGCTCTGTTCATCCCCCCCCACAATGTAACATCCCTTCTACCAGCGCTGCCACTGGTAGTGGAACAGGCGTCCCACAATCTAACTACCCTCCCCCTCCCTATCCGCCACCTTCACAACCTTCACAGTTTGCCCCCCATCAATTTGACCTCCGTCACCAAAGTGGTCAACCAGGCGGTGTCGCTGGTTCCCACCCACAGTGGAATTACAATGTCCCTCCCCAAAGCGCCCACCCTGGCAGTGTTCCTGTTCCCCAATTCAGCTTCCCCCTCCCACAAAATGCCCAACCAGGGAACACTTCTGGCTCTCCGCAGCACTGGAATTTTGGCCTCCCTCCCCAAGGCACCTATACTGGTGGTGTCGCTGGCTCTCTCTCCACTCCCCAATTCAACTTTGCCCCCCCTCAACAGAGTGTTCAAGCAAGCAGCACTTCTGGCTCTCCACAACGCTGGAATTATGACCTCTCTCCCCAAGGTGCTCAGTCACAAAGCCGCAACACATACTCCCCAGGCCCTCAGACACTTTCAGACTTTCCTGGAATGGACGACAACAACAACAACCCCCTTGCTGGTGACATGGAAGACCTGCATATGGATGAGTCAGTCGGTCATCATTTTGGACAGCCCACCAAAATCGAAACGGGGCGCCAAGAAACGCCAGCAGCCTCCATCTTCTCCAACTCCGTCCCCCCCTCCCTCATTTGCAGCTCCACAGAAGCCCCGCACCTCCATCCACGATGGTCGTGGCTCCTTCAAATCTCATGCTGGTCAGCTCATGGTGTGCGAGGGTGCTACTAATAGCACCCCTTCTGTCACATCCTCGAAGACCTCCCGCAGCTCATTGGGACGTGGACGCGCTGGTAGGCAAGGCTCATCAGTTCAAAAATTGCCAACTTCACAAACATCTGTTTCGGCCAATCCAAAAGGCAAGGACTCAGTGTCGAAACGTGTCCGGTCGGAAATTCAAGAACAAGTCGAGATGTTGAACGATGACTTGGAGAGCATACACTCTGAGAAGGTCTCGTTGTATCAGCTCAAGAATGAGCGACTGATGGTGAAGATGAATTCTAACCGCCAGCAGAAAGAGCACGATTTCCTTTGTGAGGAGCGTGCCAATGAGCGCGCAGATGCTGCTATTGTCCATCAACGCATGAAGGAGGCCAAGGAGACGGAGATTCGCCTGCGTGAAGCAGACGCCAAGGCTCTTGAAATGGAGAGGGACGTGATGCGCCTGCGGATCGAGTGGGCCAAGATCAATGCTGCCAAGAGTGATTGATCTCTCCTGGGGCTTCAATTTGTATGTTTGTATATTCGTTCACTGGATTTTGTTTCTGTTCGCACTTCCGACTTGCTCATTTGTTTTTTTTTCATATCTCACGCTTGCATTTGTCTTGTTCTCGCGCATCTTTGTATGGCTGCCACTGTCTTCCATGAATTACTCACTATATCTACGTACTACAATTGTTCTTGTGATGAATCATCCGTGTTATGTGCTCACCCTTCGCGACGTTGAGCTTCTGAATGAGGGCTGTCGAACAATTGATCCATGAGCCTTGCCCTACATGCTTGACCCGGGGTACCCTCATATGATCTATCGCCTATCACTTCGTCACCATCCGCTTCTTCAAACTCACGGCGCATAGTATTTAGCCCCTCCCCGACAGCCCATCTGATTGTTGAGCGGTTGCGCTGTGCCTCAAAGCGGATGATCATATTGTGGAGTATCAGGCAACACCTGACCCAGTGGAGAGTGATTTGAAGGTCCTTTTGATTCTGCATCGGGTGACGAAGTTCTTTGAGGGATTGGAAGCGTCCTTTCAAAGCAGCGAATGCATGCTCGATGTGAACGCGAATCTAAACCAATTGAAAGTTAGTAAATATTCTAACGAGCAGAAAAATGAGCACATATGCGAGAGAGACTGACATTAAAGCTCTTTTGATTCCTCGTCAAGCGGCCATTCCGTGGCTTCTTGAAGGGAGGAACACACCACCTCTCCAGTGCATAAGCACTATCGGCCCAGATCCAGTGGTCAGCTTGAAGAAGGGTGTCGTGTTCTTGATAAACACGTGTCGATTTGAATGCATATGCGTCGTGTGTGCTTCCAGGATGACCGAGGGAGTAATCGACGATAAGCAAGTTATGAGGCATGATAACTCCCTAAAGGTTTCGTTAGATTTCGTATCATTAGAATAAGAGGAAAAAATGTACCTGACAATTGAGAGAATAATTTGATTTCCTATCATAAAACGCTTCACCATAAAGACCGGGCTTTTCGTACAGATTAATTGCAGAGCCATCAACAGCGAAGATCCCATTTCTCCACTCGGGACATGACCTCGCCTCGACGAATCGGCGAGCCTGCTCTGCATCATCGGAGTCAAGAGCAGGGAAGACAATGAACGTATCGTGGAGATCAAGAATGGCGACCATGACGCGATTGCTACAATTGATTACCGAGCCGATGCTAACACCAGCCCACTGAGCCACGTCTTCCGGAGATATAGCGTTACCGTAGTGCCCAGCACGGTTAAGAAATATTGCAAGTTGGACTGCGACGGGGAGCTGCAGGTTATTTGAGCGATTGGTGAAAATGGTGTGACCTGAAATTTGATCTAAGATGTCGTCAAATATGTCTGGATTGACGCGGAGCTTCTTGCGGAACAGGTGAGGTCGAGAGTCCCCGAAATCATGAAGGAGTTGTATTTGGGGGGCTCGCATGGGAGGTGCATTTGGTTGATGGAGGACACGTGCCCTGATGACCTCATCATAAAGGGAAGTGATAGTGTCATTCAGACGGTCATAACGTGCAGCAAAGTGGTCAGATTCATCGCTGGAGGAGTCGAAGTCAGAACTGTCAGAGAAAAATGGGGTAGGAGGTGACGGAGGTGTGATAATTGTGTCGAGGTCAGAATCGTCCGAATCCAAGTCATCAGAATCAGAATAGGAGAGAGCATAACTTCGGATTGCATGCTGAAGCCTTGCCTTTTTCAAGGCTAGTTGCACCTCATCCAATTCGTCAAGGAGCTCATTGCGTAGGGAGTGACGGGGCATAGTGAAGGTAGTGTCGTGGGCAGAAAGGAATTGGCCTCTCGGCAGATGGCAGAATGGCAGAACGGCAATTGGCAGAATGGCAAAAGTCGGCAAAATGTATTGTGAGCATTTTTAGCTCTTTTCAACTATGTTTGTACTATGGCAAAAATGGTTTTGACTACTACACTAATGCTATACCTGATGAGTCAAAAGTGCATCAATATCATACCCTGATGCACTCTCTGAGCTTCGATTGAGTACATTGATCTCTTCAACAAAGCCAGTTGGCACCGTGGATTCTGCCCCTGGGCCATCATTTTCTCACAGTTGGTCAGCCTCCAGCTGTGTCTCACGTGTTTGATCGACTTTCAACTTCTCAGATCAGTAATTGATTCTGGACCACAGTGTGAGATAATCCTGGTGATCAGAGTCTGCTGCAAGGGGAGGAATCCATGCAAACGACCTTTGAGTCGACTTGGAAATAAGTCGCAGAAGCGATAGATGGGGATAGATTTGATAGATTTCGGCCTTGATTGCCTTTTTTGTAGTGAGGTAGCCACACTGCACGAGCATGCCAGATTATGATATATTTTTCAGTCAATTAGATGTTTGTGCCGAGCAGCAGTTGCATGTGAAAAAGTAGTTATTTGAGTTGTTTTTGACCAAATTTTGACTTTCTCCCCAGTAACTACTAACAAAGTGGTTGGACACAAGTTTTTGGACAGAATGGCCCTTGGGCTTCTAGGCCACATGTCAAATTTTTATTGTTTTTAGTAGGAACAAATACTAGGTCATCGTATTTCTGCCGACTTCTGCCAACCACCCTTGACCTACTGCCGGCAATTGCCGCTTGGCAATTGCCACTGGCAGAATGGCAGCATTCTGCCAACAACACTAAGTGAAGGTAGAGATAAGATCTTATTTTAGGCTCCGACGTCATGCCGAAGTACGTCGTATAGTTGAGTAAGCTAACTTCAGAGCCTTATGTTAACTACCAGCAGGACATTTTACCCGACCTTTACCGACCTTTACCGAGCTTACCGAGATTTCAGGAAATCACCTTGAGCGCCATTAATGTTCGCTCGTTTCTTCGCTGTTGCTTTCCTTGTGGTCCTCGCTGTCGCTACTCCCCTCACTAGCCACTATCCGTGGTGCCGGCCAGTGCAACACTAATAGTAACGTCCAGTGCTGTGAGAGTTCTGCCAGTGTGAGTAATGAATTCTTATTCATTTTCACTGATTCTCATGGTTTCTGTAGACTTCCGAGTACAACAAGGTGGCAAGGTCTCTTGGCCTTGAAGAAATACCGGCCAGTGTCGCCGGCCATGTTGCCTGTAGCTGCAACCCTATTAGCGCTGTTGGCATTGGCAGTGGCGCCACTTGCAACCGACAGCCTATGTGTTGCAGCAATAACCAGATGGTGAGTTGCAGCTCGGTGTTCTCTATTCTGCCCGTGTCTGACAGGGAAATTTCAGAACGGCCTTGTCAACATTGGGTGCACTCCCATTATGCTCTGAGTCGATCCTTAAGTTTTTCCTGGATTTTGGACTTTCCTTACGATATTACATAGTACATATTTTCCTTATAAGCTTTATAGCTGGTAATACCGCACTATCTGGTTTGCATCTGACTTGATCTGACTCGCACTACCAGTGGGATCTGACGGCAGTGCGTGTTCTTTAAAAAGACCATTAATACTTCGACATTGGTGGATGGTACTGCGGTCTCGCGGCGCCCACGAAGAGTGAGTGAGTCCTTAAGCCACTGACCTACTAAGATGCCGCCCTGGTTGACGGCCGACATCTATCACTTTGTATGATGCATTTGGACTCAAGCTGACGACAACGGCACGTTTTATGAGATGTGTACATGCATCCCTAGTCATAAGTGACCTTCCATGATGATTGTTTGCAACTCAACTGAACTCCTCTTTCTTAGGTGGGCGCTGGGCCAATGGGTCTGGTAGTAGCATTGACACTCCTCCAAAAGATTTGGTTTGCCATGCCCTAGTACTTGAGACATACCGGACCATGGTTTCATTGAATGCACAACATGGCTACGCTTTCTCAAACTCTTCAACTTTCTCAATGGCTCAGAAGTCAACGATCAGGCGAAGCTGGCTCCCATTGTCCGTTCATATAGGTCTCGAATGTTGTAACCTCTGACAGACTCTCCGCTAGCTCCGCATACGGGGCCTTCAACCTACCAGCGATGTTATTCATGCGCAGCACAGCCGTGTTCTCGAGGTTTCATGCTGATCGTTTTGTCTTTTAACACACCCTAAAGATCATAGGCCAGCAGTTCTTGAATGTGATTCTGCGAAGCCACCTACAGAGACTCTCATTCTCTTCAAGATGGATACCGAACTGTGCTAGTTGGAATCTGTTTTCAATAGCAAGTGGATGGTCGGCTTTGATGGTGCAAAAGGTGAGACGCGCTCAAATATACCAGGATACGACTGAATTTGGGTTCAACAGATATTGTGCTTGGGCTTATGTTTTCAGGTGAGACTGGAGACAATATCGGAGTTGTTACTAGTGATATTCGTTCAAAAGGCGTTGGTCTTCACAGAGTGGTAAGTCCATTTTCTCTCATTATCCGATGGCAGAACCTCCTGATCCTGTCTCGGAAGCATTGACATCGATTTGTAAACGCTGGTGAACTATCGTATGTACTTCTGCTCATTACGCTTGGAAATTCACATTATGTTTTTGCGTTCAACCGACGAAGTTGCCGAGCGGCGAGGGTGGCTGGCAATTTTTCATTTTCGGTCCTAGATAGACCCGACGAAGATTTCTCGGAAGGAAATTGTATTACAGATTACCATCGTATTGCATCATTGACACCTACGCTGGTTTGAGCGGAAGAATTCTGGTGCGTTTTGCCTGGAACATTCTGTATCTGTCGATGCGTCTTTCTTAGGGCCAATATCTGCATGGTGAATAAGTTGAGCCAGGGTCCAGTGTCCGTTGTAGGCGGTATGTGGTTCTAATTTACATAGGCCTGTGTAGCTGTGCTAATGGAAGTTGCCGTAGATGCTGCTGATTGATTGTATGTCTATTTATGAAATGATGCATGATGGCTGGTCTGATCGGTGGTAATACTTGCCCATTTCTATACGATTCGGGACTCAATTCAGGTTTACAAGATGCTGTGAGGTAAATGCAGACAATACAGTGCGCCGTACAGTAGTCTACTAGGATGGAAACTTGCGCTCGTCGAAAAAGGACTTGCCCATAAATGTCTTCTTGAGACATACAACCACTAGCGTCTACCTGTCATCTCCGAGATTCTGGAGATAGCCATCTCGATTCTTAACCAGACAATAACGACAGGAGACATACCGATCCAACAAAACTCCATCCTTTCCATGTCTGGTGTCAGATGCCGATTCAACAATATCGTTCTCGACAAGTTTGCAATTCCAGGAAAGCCAGTAATGCATATGGGGGTGCTTGGCGAGGGTCATCTGGAGGCTGGGGACAAAGAGCCCCATGCGCCAAATATGCTCCAGGTGGAAGATGGAAAGTCTGATGTGAAGACGCCCCTTTGATCTGCACCGACTATCATGATGGTATCACACAGTGCCTGTGTTCTTGCCGAGCCTCGCAAACACAACTCTGATCTCAGGTTTTACTTGAGACGCGAGACAAGATGCAATTGTCGTTCTGCCGTCATCGGCATCGGTGATGGGCTCGTTGCATCTTCTGCTGACCTTCAAGTTTTTGTTGATCAGAAGAGCTATGCTTATTCGGCTTACGTCATGGAAGCGAATCAGATGAAAGTCGGAGTGATTGATTGTTGTGACCGTTGGTGAAGGCATGAAGAAAGATCTCAAAAATATTTTTGAAGGTACAGAGACTGTCATGATAGCTTTTTAATATTAACGACTCATGCATGTATACCTCAAATGCCTCTGATATATGTAATCTATGTTACGTAGGCATCACACCTGTAACTAAAACATATGTATCCAGGTAATGTAAGTCAGATTTCCAATTCATTTTAGCTAAAGTGCTTTCGGGCTGCGAAAAGTGAGAAAAGAAGTGGGTTGTACGCGCATCTAGTGAACCTCCGATACCCAGGAGGCGGACCGGGGAAAGCCCTGCATACACACTAGCGTCGGTTTTGCAAGTTGCCCGTGGGAGTGGTACGAAGGTACAAGTGTGTAGAATGAACACCGGTCCGGGTGAGTATAAGTGCGGGCCGCATTCATGTGGAGGATGCTGTGGGGTCATTCGAAAATAAGTACAATAATGGAGTCATCGAAGTTGGACCAACGTGTTCGGTTGCCAGTTCTGTGCGGCCTAGTATAACTCCGGGCAATGCCTGACAGTACTCGTTTCGGTGGCGGGTGGAATTGAGATCGGGCTGCAGACAAAGCGACGCGAGAGCAAACCATGTAGCTAAGCAACGGAGAACGAAGGTGGTGGCACAAAAACAAGTGGCAACGCGCGCTCCGCACGGCTATCTGAAAAAGCTATTCTTCTGCTTAATTAATAGTCTCGACTTCGTTACTGACTCAAGTACAAAGTGTCGCCAACTCACATTCATACCGTAAGCAAAGTAGCGTGATGGGCGTAGTCTCTATCGTTGGAAATGGATGGCCCTATCGCAGCGTGAGTTTTCGTACCTTCAAGGGGCGTGTCCAGCCCGCAATCATCGTAGGTGATCGCTAGTAGTACAAGAACAGTAAAACTTTTGAAAGGGCTCAAAGTTCCAAATGAAGATTACGTTTGATGGAAAAAACAACATCTAATGCTGGCAGGCTGTAGTTATTGCTGTGCATCAAAGGCCAGGCCGCTGCCCCACAGAGAATATTTGCCAAATTGCGGTTGGCTGCGTAGTATACTATTGGATGCTTTGTAAGCTGGGTAATTGAATGATACCGGACCTGCGCCTGCCTTTGTCAAGGATCATCATCATCTCCAGCGACACCGCACCTGTGTATAATAGTACAGCCATCTCATCCTATGGTACTTTTATCTTCAAACCGTGTAATCGCCTAGGCATACTGTCATGCTGGCCCCTTCCAGAAACCACAGAGCAGAGGCAAAGTTTAACGTCGCTACTGAGTGTATGTCATTCAATTATTTACCTTTATTTTATGGTTTTTCTGACTATATGATAGTCCCACATCTAGGACTTCATTCAGCTGCTGCATCAGGCGACATCGGACTAGTTCAGTTTGCTCTCAATCATGGCCAACCAGTAAACTCTGTTTTAGACGGCGTTCTACCTTTACACGCTGCTTGTGCAGGTGGTAATGATCTCGTAGTCAATCTTCTCATCCAACACGGAGCAGACGTCAATGCATCAAGGTAAGTCCTCGTCATTAATCCATGATTCCGATCACATATATATGAACACTTTCCATAGACTTCCCCGCAGATATTCTGATCGCAGCCGTGATTCTGCCGCTCCTATAGTTGGTACTTCTGGTGCAACCCCACTTCACTTCGCTGCTGCAAACGGTCACGCAAGCGTCGTTCGCACCCTTCTTGTGCATGGTGCCCATCCTAATCGTCCAGATAAGCACGGCATCACCCCTGAGATTATTGCCCGTCAGAATGGTTGGGTTGAGTGCGCTGATATCCTCGCAAGCGAGATGCTTGCACGTGCGCGCGGTGACAATACACCTGATAGCGACAGTCATTCCTCTAGGGAGCGACCCCATCCTTGTGTCGAGCACGTTGAGTCTTCCCTCAGGAAGAAACTCCATTTCAAGCGCTCTATCGACCATGCTCTCACCGCACTCAAGTCCACAAGCGCCACCCCTGATATCGATCAAAAACCACTCTTTGTGCGCTCAGGCTCCTCTGAACAAGATGTCACGCAACCTCAAGGCTCGCCTTCGTCTGGTCGCCGCCCATCTTTACCTCATATCTACGACGAACCACCCCAGCGCCCCCCGCTCCCAAAAGCTTCACGTCGTCCCAGATCGGCAGGCACAGGCGCCGAGGCTGCCCCGCCCCGCAAACTGAACTCAAAGTTGTCACTCCTCAGCCTGTTCAAGAAATCAAATGTAGATACTTCTTCGTCGAGCGTTACCTCTGTCTCGGAGCCCCCGATCAATTCCCCCTCTTCTTCATCACCCGTCCCTGTCCCTGGGACAGCATCGCCTGCGTCACCTGCGGCAATAATATCTTCCCCGCGCGTCTTCCCCACACCACTTTCATCATCTCCGCAGGAGACACCCACGCATGACCTCCACCGCCGCAGGCCAGAAACCAATTCTACACGCACTTCCCCCGATCCAAATCCATGGCATCGTTCCATCAGTTCCTCGTCCATACCTGGCGAAGAAACGCTTCCCGAGTCAACAGCCCCTATGAGACCGGGCATACTGCGCATGCACACACGCTCAACTTCAGGCCATGGCTCTCAGCAATCCTCCTTGTCTCGTATCATCCGCTTTGAAAACTCTTCCTCTAGCTCCTCCCTCACCGCGCGCGCGCGCAGCCCACCCTCACGTGGGAGCGTTCTACATGACAGCCGCCTGCGTGCCCTCAGCATGGGCTCCTCAGCAGGTGCCCCGGACACCGATCGTATACCAGACACAATCGAAGAATCTCCACGAATCCCCCAGTCTCCCCCTCCCATCCTTGTCAACGCCATCGACCTCGATGACCTCGAAGACGAAGAAGAATACGGCGTACCCATCATCCACTCTCCATCCATGCCAAATATGATGCTCACCCCTGATCGCGCAGTGACACTGCCTGCTCAATTCCCATTCAGCATCAACGTACCACCACCTCCTGATGATAGTATCTTGTCTTCTGAAAGTCGCCTGCGTGGAGACTCTGTCAGCAGCTCAGGCACAACAGGTACTGCGAGCACATTCACACAATCTAGTGCAAGCGACTCACCATGGCCTCCAACGCCCCACTCATCTGGCGCCAGTCCTCTAATTGTATCCCGTTCCGTGGACACAGACACCGGCATACACATGGGCATAGACGCACTCCCCATATCCCCACGTGTTCGCAGAACGCCTTCAGGTCTTGACATGCCCTCAATATCCTCACGAGCAGAGGTAGAAGCGCTTGTTCAGCGGGCGCAGCAGTCTGTACTTGATATGGCTATTGATTTGGAGGAGAATACAAGGAGGGATCAAGGGACTGGACGGACGCCTTTGAGCTTGAGGTTGGCAATGTTTGGGGAGAGTTTGGCTATTGAGAGGAGGATGAAAGAGGAAGAGGATGCTGTTGGAAGGGGGGTGATGGTTGCTAATACAGGGACGACACCTGTCGGGAACAGTTTGGGTGTGGGTGAGAGGTCTTTGTTGTCGAGCAGTAGACCTCGGGCCATGGAGTTGGATTTTTCGAGGAGCAGCAGTAGGAGTGGTTCGTTGTTGTTCCTTTTTTTGCTTTTCACGTGTTGACACATGCTATAGGTGCATCCAGCGAGGACACGTCGTTGCAACACAGTACGCGGATAGCACCGGACGAAATCAGACGGACGGCGTCTGTCGATTTCAGGCGGACGATGTCAGATTCGCCCTTCACCAGCATCTCTCGAACTTCAGACAACACCCGACGTACACGTAGTCCTCCCGTCGCATCACGACACCTGCCCCTCTTGCACCACGACCCGAACCGGCATCCACATTCCCCGCTCCCCAGTCCACACACGCAATCATTCGAGACATCCACGTATACGCCACCGCGGCCGCGTACGCCTGACTCATGTGATACATACATAGATGAAGATACAGAACTGACGGGTTTGGGTATTGGTTTGGGTATGGGCTTGGGTATACCGCTCTCGCGCATCTCGACAGCTCCCACTCACGCTGGACGCATACCCACGATGCGGAACGCAGCAACGACACACGACGCATCAACAACGCGTAACTTATCACCATCTAAACGTAACCCAACGATGGCACGCAACGCATCGCCAGCAACAAGGACCACATCATCGTCAGGACCACGTGATATATCATCAACGCCAGCAACACGGAGCGTGAATAAATTATCCCGGATGGGATTCTCGACGTTGGAGGGGTGGCAGCCATCGTCGATAACGACGGGTTCGCCGCCTACGAAGCAGAGATTTGGGGGGATACGGACGATAGTTAGGGGGTTTCAGGGGAAGTAGGCGTGTCCTTGATTCCTATATTTTGCGCTGGACTTGGACTCGGACTCGGGGTACCTCGTCGTTCCCTATGCATATGCCTGGCAGGCTTTCGTTGATGGCCAGAGCTTACTTATTAGACGCTGTGTTGTGTGTTTTCTGCGCGTTTTGTTTTCTTGCATTTTTGACATGTATTATCCATCGTTGTCGTCGCCATTGTTTTTATTATTGTTGTTGTAGTATGGTGCTTGTGATAACTTACTTGTGTTTCGTTGACATTGTAACATATGCACTTTTTGATACCTGTTTGTAATTTTATTGATATGATTCTATGGGCGTGATGAATTGATGCTTGGATTTTTGGTGTGGTCGTGACTAGGAGAGAAAACTGCGATGTCTAAGCTTGGCTGAAAATTATTGTGGGCTAATCCATGCGACTATTTCCAGTTCAGAGATATTCAAAGCACCACCATACTCACAGTGGTCGAGTCCGCAAAAGCGATGCACAGTCATCTTTTGATCGTTGAAGTTCCTGCATTCGCAGCCGCCTCAAACGAATATTCACATAGGAATCAAAGTATCGTTGTTCAGCATTGCCCTGCCGAGGACGTTCCAACGAAAATTTCGCTCGCGAGCCAATTAGCAATTCTCGCAAGAGACCCGGTCTTTCGAAGTCCAAACATCTCATTCATAAACGTCCCAAGGTAACGGCCCGTTATACACCATCCCCGCATCATCAGGACACCACTCCAACAACCCCCTCAACTCCGGTGCCGATGCATGATAGGAATGAAATCGTAGAAACGGGTTCCGCGCCCGTCGCTTGGCGAGCAAAAAATCGTGGCAACCATACAAATCGAGTTGATACGGAGCGTATCCATTCTTAACCTGGATTCCAGTTGAACACAGCATAAAACCGCTGAGGAAGACAAAGGTGCTTACTTCGCCGATACGAGCTGACTCCTCGTTAGCGGAAGGCTCGATTCCGATGTATTCAAAATGATTAGCAGGGAATCGAAGGGCTGTGCGGTGAAGCTCTTCGAAACGACGGCGCTTCATGTCGTAGCCGACGATGGTGACCTGTAGGGGATACCGGCCTGTTATTTCGTGAAAACGAGCCAGCGAGAATAAAAAGTTTTGGTATGAATCAAGAGCGTAGGTCTCTGTTGTCGCACGAGGGAAATGGGGCGCGTGGGATGGTTGTTTTGAGTCGGGGTGAAAAAGCCCTAGACTTATTGCTAAACGCATGTAAGATTCTGCTTCTGTCGTGGTCGACTGCAGTCTAGTTTGACCACTAGAAAGGAGGGTTAGCGAGACGAACTTGTATCCTGGGTTGAATACCTGCCCGCTGAAAATGAGTAAGGATGAATCATCTTTGAGCGTTATTTCTACTCTGAAATTTATCAGCTTCGTGATTTGGTGATTTGGTGAGAAGACATACCCTCGTCTGATGTGTTCTACGAACGCAGAAATCCTGTAACTACCTCCCCCTCTCTGATATTCCTCTAACGTCCACTGACCTGCATCTAACACCTGATCAGGCTGCGTACCAGTCCAAATTGCGTGACCTGGAACAATGACGAGATGAGAGAGGTTTTCTAGAGTTGTATTACGAGCTATGGTCGAGAGGATGCTCTGAGGGGGCGTGTAAGTTACCAGTGAAGGCGGAAAAGAGGAAAATATAAAAGCGAGGTTATATAAGAATGAAACGCAGAAGCATCCTGCGAGAATGATGATGCTTAGGTTCGTGAACCTTGATCGCGAACGTAGGAGGCTGAGAGCCCGTCTGAGGTCGGACGAGGAGAATGTGCGGAGGTGCTGGGAGGTTCCTCGTCGGTTGGATGAGACTGGTGAGGGAAGCATAGGGCTGCGATAATATCAAACGCGTCCGCTGGTAACCCAGTCAGTCGTTACGCGTTAAGCATTCGTAGAAAGTTGGCTGGCTAAGCCAGCCTGGCTTGTACACGGTTCCCCAGTCACGTGAGATCCATTCAGCAGTGTTCAGCTGTTTACGCGTTCATTGAACGTTCACGCGGCGCACGCCTTAAATCAGTGTTCAAACGTTCACGGCTCGTGCTCACGACCTTGAAATAATAGGTACTCTAAATTTTGGCTGCTGCTTACTCCTGCTGCTTACGACGCTTTTCAGGCCGCAGGCATGTTAATTCCTCGACACATTGGTCCAAAATATGGCAACAGGGTGACGGTCAAGCAAATCGCACGTTACTTGAATGGTGAGCTGGTGGCAGTGGCTGCTGGCTACCACAATCGTCAATTGAAAATTTTGGTATAACGGTTCACGCGTTTTAAACAGGTCCAGGAAATGGTACAGCCAAGCCCCGTTCGCGGCTCGCATTCGCATTTGACATCGTATGGTTTGGACTGATGCCATGAGACTGTCCAACGACTTACTGTGTCTTGCACTCTTCCCAGGATGGTGTTCTCCTTCGTGGAAAGAACCCCCTGCCTGCTGCCAAAGAGGCGTTATCGATCCTTGATGGCAACAATAAACTTGGCCTGTACTTGTGTCTTTCCTGTTGCTTATCATCTAGTTAGCTGACTCACTTAAAGCAAGATACCCTTTATTCTGGTAGATGATTACTATGTCCTTTTGTGATCTAAGCATTCAATTGTTGCCGCAGCTCACCAATGGCGGTGGTGTGAGCGAAGAGGAACGGTGTCGCAAGTTGAGTTCGCAGCTTGGTGTACAGGTGCTATATCAAAGTTATCCTGAAACCTCAATTTTACTGACAAATTTGGACAGATTCATCCTGACCAATTCATACAGTCTCACACTGTTCTGAAGTCTATTGTACACAACTACGTTGACGTGCCAGTCTTGGTTCTTGGAGGTCAGGGTGATACCCTTCGGAGGGTCGCAGAAGGGTACAAAATTCTTGTAGCTTGCATCTAAATCCTATTGATGGAATCTCAATTAACTGCAGATACGGCTTCCGGAAAGCTTATACTACCCTTGATGTTCTCAATTGGAACCCATCGTGAGTTCTTTACTTCCTTGATGGTTTTGACTCGACTTTTTTCATGTTCCCAGGATATGGCCTTTTCATAACCTCACACAAGAAGAAAGAGCATCCGTCAGGGTAATATTCTCACTCGCTCAGGCGAACGGCTTACACAAACATGATGACATAGCCGGCCGACTTCTCGAAGATCCAATTTGGCGCAATCTTTGTTTTCCATGATCCTAGAAATTGGGCTCTCGACACCCAAATCATGTGTGATGTGATCCAGGGTATCATTGGGGGATCTCATGAAACCAATCATACACGAAAGCCTGTCGACCTAGTATTTTGCAACCCCGATTTAATATGGCAGTCGGATTTTGAGGCTCCTCGTATGGGCCAAGGAGCTTTTAGAGTAGCATTCCAGGCCGTTTTCCAGGCGAGTTTGTCATTAACAGCTAAATCCCATCGAGAACAATCTGATGTATTGTTTTTGCAGTCATTGACAGGGTCCACATATCCCTACATCCAATTTGGCAAACCAACTGAGGCCACGTACAATTTTGCCGAGATTATGCTCAAGCATCGCTTACAGGGTGTACCCAAATCATCATTGTTCGTAAAACCTGGTGACATGTCCGTCCTCGCGGTCAGCTAACGACCGTACAACGCGCTACCAGGTACATGGTGGGCGGTACGTATTTTGCAATTCTTGCTCTCAATGTGACCCTCAATTTTATGTCACCGCAGATAACCCAGAATCTGATATAGCAGGTGCCAATACTGCAGGATGGAAATCAATTCTAGTTCACACAGGTGTATACGATCTCCATCGTGGACCTCCAAGTCATCAGCCCACTCATCAAGCAGAGGATGTCGCAGAGGCAGTTCGTTGGGCGTTAGAACAAGAATTCTGCTAATACATTACTGATATGGGACGAATTTTACATCACGGTAGATGCTATTATCTCTTCCACCGATCAGTCATAGAGTGCGGAAGCTGATACATGACCCTGAAGGTGGTATCGACAAGATGGTGCGACGGGGAGCATTGTCCGGGGCCAGTGAATGGTGGCAATGATCTCATGCATAACTTAGACTACACATATTTTTGGATTAGTCTAGACCATCCGCAATTATATCCGACCAACTTGCAGATTGACAATCGGAGATCTCAATCAGGTTCTGAGGTAATAGTCAAATCCCACAACTCCACGCAGTTAACCGGCCCCCACAACAGCGCGCACACTGAACAGGTGCCTGCCGCAAGGAGATTGATCGAAAAGGAGATTTCATCGGAGGTTCTCGCAGGGGCCATACTACAACCAATGTCGGGTGCACTTCGCACGATTCTTGGCACCGAAGCCTCTAACACCGTAACGGCCGCAGTAATGTCAACATACCAATGGCAAGCTCCGTGTCATGAGTTCACATTTCTGATTCGATGTTGAATTCATCTGAGCGGTTACTATGTATTGGTTTTCCAAACCACTTGGTGTCGTGGCTGGCAAAATGATCAACCTAACAGTGCTGGACTACAGTTCTGCTTACCGTACTAGGTGCTGTCAAGGAGTTCAACCGACCCCGCTGAAAACGGTTTTTCCAAACCGTTCAACATCCGTCCAATACAAACTTGCAAAGTATCTACAAGTAGTAAGCAAAAAGAAGTTTAGAACAAGACAGACAAACTCTTAGTACACTGACCTAACCTTGAATACTAACTAACTAATCACTATCATGATATAAATGAACCTAACCTAAACCTAACAAACCTTCGGTCGGGTGAGCCCAAATTGATACAGGAAGCCATGGGTCATGGGTAAAGAGCAGAGTCAAACAGGCTGCATGGCATCAGGCAGGCACCGTTGCTTCACGTTCTTCCTCAGGCTCATTGCTGCCAGTGGACTCTCCTACCCTGTTCCGACAATCGCAACATCATGACCCACGGAAAGATCCTTTTAGTGCTATTGCCGAGACCGAAAATAACGACTAGAAGACTGAAAACAAGAGTAATTCGCAGCCAGCTAGTGAGCACAGCCGATGATTCATTGAAGTCGGTGTCAGATTCCGGATGCCGTGGTATACCAGGCCCTTCATATTCTCCAACCTTAAAATTTCGCTTACGACTTAAAGCCGTGGTGGCGGATCATTAAGGCATGGCGTGAGCTAGTGCTCTGTCATGACTCGTAGGGTCAGTGTGTATGTACCACAATCCGTGTCGCATGCGGCTGATATTTGCTAGTGCAGTGACAGAAAGTTTCAAGATCAAAGTTAATTTTTGATTCTGTGGATAGCAATATAAAAAATTTCAGCTCGCGACTTGTGATAGCTCAAACATTGGCCCAATGTGACCAAGCGGAAAAACTCACACTTCGTAGGATGCCCGAAATTGACTTGGCCTCGTCATAGTACCTCAATTGCTGCAGTTAGTACCAACCCTCTTCATATGACGACTCACGAAGCAAACACCAGAGCCTTTGAGTCCAGAATCCAGACCAGAGGACGAATGGGATCGCTGGCGGCCACGGTTGATTCCGCGATGAACCTGAAGGCTAGTAGTAAAGGCCGGGTTATTTGAATTGAGCTTAATTAAGTTTTAAGTTACAAAAATTGAGATTTTCCTAATGCAGCTGGAGAGGAGCAAGTAGGCGGCGGCAGGCACGAATCGGTTCTTCGCCCTCATTTGTTTCGTTCTCGCAATGCATGGTAATAGATCACATTGGACACGCAAATGTAGATGTCCTTTGACTAGTAGGGTGAGGTGGAAGGAAGTTCAACGTTCAACAACGCAGAGGATCTTCATGTGACTGCTTACAAATTACAAAGGCTGTGCTTCAACTTGTTCAACTTCATCAGTACTGTCGCAAGCTCGCATAGTACACGTCGATCGTCCATCTTTCTGCAAGATCCCACCGTGACTACGGCTTGATCAATAATCTAAGCAAATCTACGGAAGTACCTTGTGCGAGAATCTGCGCGAAATTACGATACCTCCATTGAACCAGCGTCGCTAGAAAATCTACGATGAATCCCATTCTCTATGGTCACCTACGGATATTTTGTGGTTCATCATGATGTTACGGGTGCGGTGAGGGCCGATTTTCAGCGGAGATGAGTCCTCATAAACTCCTCGGGTATTCACTGGCTGGCAGGTTCAAACTACACATTGCCCGTGAGACCAATTTCAAGTATGATTAAGGCTGTACCACACTAACTTCAAATTCAATAATATTAATACAGATTTAGAGGCCAGCGCTTCGTTTTCGCACTCGATCAATTAGTAAGTCCGGAACTATCCTGTTTACAACTAGTATTCTAGGGCCAACCGTCGGTGCAGACAACAGTCTAGTGTTGGTCCGTTGGTCCGCCGTGTGGTAAATATTCGTGATCATGCTCTCCCACAGTTAGCACTGTTGGCCAGCAATACGGCGCGCCAGTTTTGCCACTCCAGTCCCGGCAAACTCGGAGGGTTCTGCGGCAAAAACCAGGCGCATCCAGTAGCAGGGTAGCTTATGATGAGTCGACTCAGACGAATCTGTGACAGATTCGTCCCCAGGACCACAGCGCACTACCACATGGTCACATCCATTCCGATGTTACCATCATTCGCAGCCTTGTTCACTCGACCCTGTCTTACCTTGTCATTCATTGATTCCTTGGCCCCTGAGCTTCGCTTGCTGAGATTCATCGCTCGCAACTTGTAAATTTCGGCTTCTGCTTGTTTTCTATCTGACAGGATGGACCGTAATCATTATGACCTGAGGATGATCCGGCTCTCGCACCTCCACTTCTGACGCAAATCCACATATCCAGCTGCAATACACCGAGAGGTGATAAGCTTCACAAAATAAAACCTATAAAAGCATCTTTCAATAGAGACGATGGTCCTCATAATCACCCTTTCAAGTTGATCATTCAGGAAATATGTCTGGCACAGAAACCTTCGCTGTTCCGTTGTCTGCAGGTAAGTCCGCCTTTCAAAATCAGTCTCAGTCTACTTATTGTTGAATATATCAGACGCTATCTCCTCCGTGTGGCTTGCTGCATTGATTTCTGACCTTTCCAGCCCCAGTTTTACTCTCAAGCGCTCGTTTACAAACGATAGCTACTGGCGAGATCTCTTGGCATTCACTCCTGATTTTCGTACCTTGCATGCACTTCCAGAAATCCAGCATTTTTTCTCAGTCCCGGTTGAACTTGCGCGGCCAAGTCGGTTCCGACTCTTGCCAGGTGTTCGTCAGAGGCGCATTGGTCCTACAAAAACGTTCATCCAGGGAATTGTTCAGTTCCATACGGTCATAGCGCAGTGCACTGGCGTGTTCACTCTGACTCAAGGCGAGGACTCCTCATGGAAGGCTTGGTCCTTTGTGACCATGATGGATCAGTTGTCCGGCGTAGTCGATTGCTTTAGTGCACATACGCCTCTCTGCTGTCCTGCTGAGTGGAAAACTACAATGGAGTACACAGCGGTCGTCGTGGGTGCAGGTCAGTGCGGCTTATCCGTGGCTGCCCGTTTGGAGAATCTCGGCATCTCTACGCTTGTCTTGGAGAGATCTAGCGCAATTGGCAATAATTGGCGTTCTCGATACGAGTCACTGGAGACGAATACTCCAAGGGCGTACAGTGCGTGCAGCTGAAGAACTCCCAACTTCGTCCTATGCTGACGTACCAGCAGATCATCTTCCCTTCGTCGCATTCCCAGAGGGATGCGGAAAATATATCCCCTGTAGAGACGTTGCTGACTATCTTGAAAATTACCAAAGGACTCTTGGTCTTCACGTGTTGACCTCGGCGTGCATTTCTGCTACTTCATATGACGCTTCGTCAAGTACCTGGACATTATCTATATCTCTTTCAGGGCAAGCCTCCATTACTGTGACAGCCCGGCACCTGATTGGTGCAACAGGCACTGGTACAATGGGAGGTGCACTCCCGTTTATGCCGTCGATTCCAGAAAAAGTACGCAGCAGGACTTAATTTTTTGTCGACGCTGACTCTCTGTGTGCAGAGTTCCTTTCTCGGTTCTGTTATCCATTCAAGTGAATACAAGTCCTCTTCCTGTATCGGCGCGCAGAAAGTCGTCGTCGTCGGCGCAGGATGCTCTGCGCACGATATTGCTCAGGACATGGCAAATCATGGGTCTCAGACAGTGCTTGTCCAGCGTTCTCCAACTGCCGTTGTGAGTCGCCAGACGATCGACCGTCTACTTACCGGTAATATCAGTGTATTTGCTGCGGAGATCTCCATTGATTTGACTCGTAGGATATGTTGGGCAGGACGTTCCTGCGACAGAGATCGCTGATCGCTTTTATGTCGCTCTCCCCTTGACAACTCTACAAAATCCCCAGTACGACACCATGGAAATACATGCCCACATCGACCAGTTCGTTGGCAAAATTCGAAAATGATTTCTTCATCTCACCCTTTTCTCTTAGGGACCTCAGGGAGAACTTGTCTCAGCGCGGATATCTCCTTCCCGGCCCCGAGGACAATTTCCTGCACCGTCTCTCCGTTCGACGAGGCGAGTTTGTTCACTCTGTATCGTTCTATTTTTCTTACCGGCAAATATTCCAGGTGGCTTCTATATCGACCGTGGTTGTGCAAAGCTCATCACGTCTGGCAAGGTATTATTACTTTTGCTGGGTTTCCCCACGCGTGTTGCTTACTAGCAACTAGATCACTGTCAAGTCCGGGCATGAGATTTCCCACTTCTCCCCTTCCGGGTTGGTATTCGACGATGGTTCGCGAGTAGTCGCAGACCTTGTCATTTTGGCTACTGGGTAAATATTTATCCGTCTGATCGTGTACTTCTAACACATCATTTACAGGTACTCGAAAACTACAATTAAACAAGTTGCCGAGAGCCTTTTTGGGGCCCAGGTCGCTGATGCCGTCCATGAGCTTGGAGGATGGGATAATGATAATGAGCTCGCAGGTGTTTGGAGGCCGACTGGACGTCAGTATTCTGTTGATCTGATTGCGCGACTCGGTAATGCTGACGTTCTGTTCCAGACGATGGACTCTGGTTCGCGGAGGGCGATCTATTTTCTGCACGGTTCTACTCCCAATTCCTTGCGTTACAGATAATGGCGAGGGAGATGGGATTGTTGAGTCCAGACCAGAGAACTTACATCTCATGCTGATTTCTGGGATCAGCTTTTCAATTACCCTAGATATTAAGTACACGAGGTGTCCTTAGCTGCTGCCAACAACTTGTCAATATCATTATTTATACGCAACATACTGCAAGCATTACAACAATCAACTATACCATCTTCAACTGCTTTCTATTGGGGTTGCCTCAAACACAGGCTCAGGGATGCCTATACTACGGTCACGACAGGTCGACATCTCGATGACTTCGAGCCGGTCCATCCTTAGATCCTCAGGCTAAATAAAATCAGTATCGATACAGCGGGCTTCCAAGAGAAACCTACATCGTCATCCGCCGAGTCTACCATCTTGGCTAAATAAATCCTGTCCCCATCGACCCACATTTCGATTGACTCCATGATGTCGAAGACTCTATCGGACACAACCTCGACATAAGGCAGAGATGTTGTTAACGTCTTTCTGGAATCACGAATTTCTGTTTCAGACGGCTCTCTCACCACTCGTCCTAGACCCTGCCGGCGTTCAACAGCCAACGGACTGAAGTCCATCATATGTAATCTATACCGGGACCCGGTGCCTGTGGGGAATATCTGTAGAACTCGATTCCCGCTGACGTAGACTTTCCAGGAATCTGGGAACACGCGGCTATTTGTGGGGCCCCAATTTTGCCATGGTATTGTCACCGCCTTTTCACCAACGTGCTCCGAGTCAAAATCGAAGAAAATGCTGGTGGAAATGACGAAGACGAGCCGTGGACAGAGCGTGGCGTAGCATAACACTCGATGTTCAGGGTCTGAAGTCCACATCGTTTGTTGGGCTCGCATATGCAATTGCGAGCCGTGCGCAATATCATCGATGGGCAAAAGACACTTTTTATGCTCCACTGGAAAAGGCAACGAGTAGCATGCCAGTAAATGCGGTTCCCGGGACATATCCTCGATTGAATAAAGCTTGAAATTATCGCTGAGCATCAGCAACCTATTGTTTCCAACAAAGCAAAAATCGATCGAATCTTCGAAATGTGACATTGCATCACTGAGGTTGCACTAGATAAATCAATTGTCAGCTTTCAAGTCTCTCGGCTAGTATGTCTGACGATGCCAGCTCACATTGGACGTTGTTGAGTGTTGCCAGTCCCAAAGTTGCAACCACCAGATGACTCGAGATGTGTTGGTCGGATCATCAAACATTGGGGAGCACTGGAGAGCGAGATACCTCCCAAAACCCTTGAGCCTCAGATTCTCCGTCACCGTGAATGAGTCATGGCTATCTTGTGCGGTAAGCACCGACAGAAGCAGTGTTTGCCCAGCAGCTTGAGGGTGAATACCATCTCCATCCAGGGCTCTAAGGTCAACGTAGAATCTCCCCTCCTGGAGCATATTCCGACTGACAGCATACGCGATGGCGATCAGGTTTTGTGCTGGGTCCATATACACATCGACGATATATGCATTGGGAACTGGACACAGCGATCCTGAAAACCAATGTCGTTCGACTGGTTGCTGTGAGGGATTCGGCAGTATTGGAATGATCTTGGCCCAGTTTCCCGAGTCTTCACCTTCGTACCATGAACAGAAATGCCCATCAGCGATATATGTCCTCACTTCATAGAAATGTTCCTGTATAGGGAGTGTTTGGAAAGAGCGAGCGTGGAGGTTAAACTGCAGCCATGCGTGGGCTTTGTCTCTCAGGAGTTGTAGGCGCTGAGAAACAGGAGTGTGGTTGCCAAGATCCGTGATGGGGACTGGGAGTAGTCGTTGGCCGCCGAGTTCTACAATGTACTGCAGCTCTGAGGATAGTACGTATATCTGCCGAAGGGCCCTGCATATCTGCCAGCAAAAAAATTAAACTTAATCTAGGAGGTTCAACATCGACACTCACAGATGTACAACGAAGAATATCTTGCCAAGGAAGGAAGCTTAGAATGTAAGAGTGAAGTTCTTCAGCAAGAGCCAGGAACTCTAATTTGGGCTTTATGTCTGTCCCAGCTTGGTCCATTGGGTCATTCATGTCGTGAGGGCGCCTATAAAGTCCCATACGATGATTGTATGCCACTAATAATTGATAACAGGCGACAACCGTCTAAAACTGGCCTAGCATAGCTTCCTGAGCCTATTGTCCTAAACAAGATAATGCTCGATACAATACTGGTGTGGCAGACTCCGCCCACCCTGACTTTGGCCGCAAAGCAAACTGACGTTTGGTTTCAGAGGGTGATCTCGTGATTCTGCTCCTGGTTCAGCGCGTTACAGATAATGGCTAGGGAGATGTGATTATCACTTGGTCCAGACCAGAGTACCTACCTGATGATGAGAGGACGCGGTTCGAATGCAAGCCATGTAGGTGGTTCATTCGAGGACAGACCGTGGCGAGTTCTTACCAGTACTTCACAGTTGTAGTCTGTTCGGAATTTCATTAACTATCGTGTGAATTGATAAGGCTCACTTAGACCGTCATATCACGTGACTAAAAGTCGACGACACGAAAGCAAAGTGGATCCCACAACTAGCAACAGTGGAGTACTCGATGTATTGCAACGACGTTCGATTCAAGAACAGGTTTGGGCATCAAGTATAATGACAAATAGTGCAAGTAATGGAACTTCCCTACTATCCATAGTAAATGGCTGTTCAATTAGAGCTTCTCCCCATTTCTTGTGACCGCTTAAGCAGACTGGCAACGACAGACAAAACATATAGAGGGCTATCCCATAACTGTGCTGCCAAAGGCCCAAAGCAACACGAAGGAAATGAAAATGTGTTTTGAGCATGGAGCGAATGATAACAATCAAGCAGCTTTAAGAATCTTTTCTAACACTCGTGTTTAGCAGTATTGTCATGCAGTGCGATGGCAGCAACCATGTGATCTTACATGCATGTCAGACTGTATCGAGATTCGATATCATCAAAAACGTGCGATGTAGCTCGAGGTAGCTCATATGCATGAACTATTGCACAGATTTCATCAAGATGAGTTGCTTACCTAGACTGCAAAGTAGCGGGTCTACTTCGCCCATTCCAGAAATAACCGTTGACTTTAAATATAGAACTAGCTGTTATCGGTATCTTCACGAGATATGAGATTGCACTGAACTATCATGTCGTCTGCAGTACCGCGTCTGGCAGTAGTCGCCGCTGGGGCCATGGGCGCTGCCGTGGCGAAACGCCTGACTAGCTTCGGCTGCACAGTCTACACCAACCTTGACGGCCGCTCTGAAGATACACGAAAGCGAGCACAAGATGCCGGGATGATTGACCTCTCTGTCGACGAGCTTGTGCTCAAGTCAGACTGGATTCTGAGTATTTTACCGCCAAGAGATGCTGTGTCATTTGCCGAAAAGATACAGGAAGTTGCCGCAAAATACGGAAGGGCGTTACCCTCCCCACAGACGTTTGTTGACTGCAATGCTGTCAATCCGGAAACGGTAAAACGTATCGCGGCGCTATTTTCAGGGACGAGCATCAGGTTTGTTGATGCTGGCATTATTGGAGGGCCCCCGAAGGGCGACCAAAATCCTACATTTTACGCTTCAGCGGAAGATGTGAAAATTTTGGATGAATTCACTGCACTGTCGAAGTATGGTTTGAAACTATCTCCTCTTAAGGGAAAAGGCGTGGGGATCGGAGACGCTAGCGCACTGAAGATGTCGTATGCTGTGAGTGGAACGGGCAGGCGAACAAGTTGTACGTTACTAAAAACACGTTTAACAGGGAATATCAAAGGGAACAACGGGATTGTATACCACGATGGTGTTAGGTGACTGTCATCTTCTTGTGAAGAAATCGGGTAATTGACGCAAGGCAGCGGCTCATGCATCGTCGCCTGCAACCGCGGATGCTCTCATGAGGGAACTACAGATGTCGCAGCCAATTTTGTTGGACCGTCTAGTGAAGACTGTACCGCCTATGCTACCGAAAGCGTACAGATGGATTGGGGAGATGGAAGAAATTGCTGACTTTGTTGGTGGGAGCGAGGGAGACGTCTACCGGGGTATAGCGAAGGTATATGAGCGGATTGAAAAGTCGATAGCGGGTGATCAAGAAGATATAGCGACGCTGACGAAATTTGTAGAGAAAGCAAAGGAATCACGCTAGGATAGACTAGGATACTGCAGAAGGCAACTCACATGGATGAAAATTTGTTAACGGGATGAAGTAAGTGGGTTCACGTTGGTTACAGCAACGTAAATGAACTATGCTGCAACTTGTACTTATATTGATGGTTCTGATCTGATATACTTTTCCGAATTCGGGAGGATCGATTACGGCCTTGCAAGGCAATTGCAAGGGGTTACTATCTTTAAGCGATAGTCGAAACGTTGACTGTCGTCGGAACCGTCTACCTTCAATTTTTTCTCTTTTGATTTCCTGCTTTTTGATCGTCTCCTCATAGTTTCTTGATTTGATAAAACACCCAGTTTTCGTCGTCGTTGTCGTCGGGCTCCTTACGTCCATCGGGATTCTTGTCACCTTGGCGCCTGGGAAATCTCCAGCTCATCCACTTTTTGAATCGTCAAGAGACCCATTCCTTGAACATGGCTGTTGCTGTGAACGAGGCAACCGCTGATTTGAGACTGCTTTCTCAGCCATCAGACCCTCAGACAGTCCCTGGGTCACAGGCACCCCCCTCTGCAGCCGATCCAGACGCAAAGACCAATGGACATACCACGGATACTTCTGGCATACCCCAAGTAAACGTCAATGGCGAGCCCGTGAGCAGTCTCCGGCTGTCAGCAAGTTTTTGCCGTGTAGATGCGGAGGATGCGAGATGGGGCTCCAATTTTTGGGTGACTTTAGTAGATCCGCAGGTATTCATCTTGTCTCGATCGTCCATATGGGTTCATGTTTAGAACGCACTTTTGCAAGACTAGTACTGTATTCTTCGCGTGCCCTGCGACTGGACAAGTGAGCTGGGATCCACCAGCTGGTACGTTTGTGTGCGTGATGTCACAATTTCAAATATCGAGCTCTATGTTCTTACGGCTTGTATTTGTGCAGTTTACCTCCGAGTACGGAGGGAGAGTGGTGGGAGCTCAGTGATGACTCCCGAGGTGGAATTCCATACTATTATCAAACCAAGACAGGGGAGACAGTCTGGGAACGTCCAGATGGTTTTGTTATTCCCCTGACCATCATTCAAGTGATACATTCATGTCAACTGATTTCTCTTACAAGAGTAGCTGATGCCCTTTCCACAGCAAACCGCCCTGGGTCGTCGCCTCTCGCAAACTGGCATGCGCAAAACGACATCGGATTCCCCTTCAGCGCCAGGCCGGTCTCCCTGTATAACTCGGGCTCGCTCACAGGCAAGCATACAAGACGCACGCCATACATCACTCCGTTCCAACGAGGAGCCCCCGTTGCCCCGACACTCGTTATCATCTATGCGGAGTTCGCCAGGAAGGATGTCGGCTTCTGGCGCTAGTCCGACCAAGAAGCCTCCTACCGTAAGGCGCTCATTCACCACAGACCAATATAGCCATCCAGGCACCCCTCGTGGATGGACAAATGGACATCATCTACCCCCTATACCCGCTTCCCCATACGCAACAGAACCTTCCACACCATCCTCACGAAAATCATTGTCAACGCCACCTGCCAAGGTTGCAGCGAACGGGAGTACACGATCGAGTCGCCACAAAGAGAAAGACAAACGTCTAACTTCAGATATCAATGACACCTCACCATCGCGATCGCGGGCCAAATCGTCCTCTTATGTACCACACCGATCTCCCGTTCCACAAAGTCTCAACGCTGCTGTAGAGATGTTGTCATTTTCTGAGCGACGGGCTGCTTCTGACATTGGTCACGGGCTACCACCGTCATCCCCACCGGCCATGGATAAACCACGGCCAAGCACAAACCATTCTCCCAAAGAGAAGACGAATGAAAAACGAGAAGTTCCTCAAACTCCAAAATTGGCTCCGGGTAACAGTTTTTGGATGGCGCGTAGTACGTCGACCCCTCCCACCACAGTACTCGGTAAGACTATCAGCAGTCCTGTTCTCAACAAAGGTACAACTTTTCACTACCTATACTTTCTTGTCTGACAACCTGCGTCCAGAGGCAACCAAGAACATGAGCGCCGTCAAGAGTCCCACGGGAGGAAAACCAATTCCGATCACCAGGCAACCTAATCACCTTGCTCCTACTACAACTTTAGCATCTGGGTAAGCACGCCACATTTATAGATTAGTAGTGTCTCATACCTCCTCCCAGCACATATCCTGCCCTTCCTCATGACCTCGCATCAGACATTCAACAATTCGTCGAATCAGACTACGCAAGACAATATTTCTCGACACATCGTACAGGCTTCATCTTCAGGCGTAAGGTTCCCGTTGCACAGATGATGACATGGCAAAAGGCTTGTACTATCTCTAGTTCTTGCGGCTAGCTAGCTAACATACATCCAGGCGCCCCTCAACTCGCCGCTTCTCACATTGAATCGTTCGCTCAAGAACGATGCAGTCCGGATCTTCAAAGTCATCCAACACATCATGGGCGATCGTGAACGTGAGAAATCTGCCGGTATACCCGTTCACAATGGTTCTGTGCACTCCCTTACGGGAGGTACCGTTGGCTTACTAGAGGAAGAGCGATGGTTGCTTGGGGAAGGTTTGTCTCATGGCGAGCTAAGGGATGAGATATATTGTCAGTTGATGAAGCAGCTCAACGGGAATCCCAATACGTATGTCATCAGTCTACATCTGATCTCCAGCCATCTCACAAGCGTTTCAGAGAAAGCGTTTTTAAAGGCTGGCAAATGCTTTGCGTGCTCCTCACTGCTTTCCCGCCCTCGAAGAACTTTGAGACCTACCTGCGTTCCTTTATGCAACAGCGAACGGCTCAGCAAGAGGGCAGGGTTGACGTGATAGCCAAGCACTGCCTCCGCCGTCTGGTTGCGATCTCGAAGAAAGGACCACGCGGAAAACCTCCGACAATGGCAGAGATCGAGACGGCATCGGACGCCGCCTTCAATCCGTCCACATTTGGAGAATCGCTGGACGCGACGATGCGTCTGCAAGAGCGTAACTACCCACACGAAAAGATCCCCATCATTCTCCCATTCCTCGCAGACGGAATTCTCGCTCTTGGAGGCATGAAAGCAGAAGGCATCTTCCGCGTTCCTGGGGATAGCGACTCCGTGTCAGAACTGAAGTTGCGCATTGATAGGGGCTATTATACGCTTGACAGCGTTGATGATCCGCATGTCCTAGCTTCATTGCTGAAGCTCTGGTTGCGTGAGTTATGCGACCCACTGGTACCCGAAGAGATGTACAACGACTGCATCACGCATTCTCACGAACCTGAAACGTGCATACAGCTCATTAGACGTCTGCCTACGATAAATAGACGGGTCGTTATTTTCCTAATCAGCTTCTTGCAGTTCTTTTTGGAGGAGAAGGTACAGACGGCGACGAAGATGACGTCGGCGAATTTGGCACTGGTGATGGCGCCAAACTTGCTGAGGTGTAATTCGGAATCTATGACCGTCGTGTTCACAAATGCCCAGTGCGTATTCCGATGATGTCCTTGTCGATCTATATTGATGTTTTTGCAGGTACGAACAAGTGTTCGTCTATAATCTTTTGATGCATCTCAAGTGCGATCAAATTGACGCAGATTATGTTCCCGTCCATGGCCTTGGTGCCAGTCTACCATCACCCCCACAACCTCGCGTTTCTAAATCTCGCAACAGAAAGTGAGCCATACCTACCATGCTATCGTATATCCACCATCTTTTTCTATACCCACCATCCGACTTGATATTGCATTCACGTACATAGAAATTTTTTCTTCAGTCCTCGCAAGTGTACCTGCTATCATCTATCATCTCCAAACTCTACTGTCATTCATCAGAGTAGCGCACGCTCCTACCTCTCCTTGTTAATTACGACAAAACACGTATAGGTTAATACGCTATTTGAATTCCAACTCTTTGCCTAGTATCTTGGCATTCAACAAATCATTTAGCCCTGTCCGTTCTGAGTCTTGTTTTAGCTTCGACTTGTCACTTGCGAGAACCCCACTAGCCGAACTCGTACAGTAATCCACTGCCACTTCATCGTCGAGTCATATTACTTCGATAAAATTCTTGCTGATATGTTTTCATGCCAGATAGCCAAGTATAGTTCTAAGTAACCTATCTATTGTGTTCAAGTTCAAGGGTGCACGACTACGTTTCATCTCGTTTTAGGAAAGCTGTCAATATAATCCCGAATGAGACGCAACCTTGTCACACGTGTACTCAGTCTTAGAGCACTTGACATCCCAACACGTAGTCACCTCAGGCCAATCAATCCATCCCACATCAACGACCGTGTCTCCTAGTGGCCGTACATCCATTCATTAAGCCGTCTCCGGATACCCTCGCGTCGATTGCGATGCAAGTTTATCAGGTCAAGCACAGCGCCTGTGCTTATTTTTCGAAGGATGGGTTCATCAGTGAACCAACCAGTCCTTGATATGGTGCGGACTGCTACAAGTTGATGTTCTAGTGCGTAGATGAGCAACTGCACAGATGCATAATTGGCCTCTTCTTCCAATCCACAGTGGGTTGCAGCTGCATATAGACGCAGAGACCTAACAAGGGCGTTATGATAAGCATGCACACAGTGAGCGAGACAGGCCTGGGCATTTCGTATTTTTCTGCGGCGAACAATAATGCATCAACCTCGTCACACGATGTAATCGGAAGCCACAGACCATAAGTAGCAGACTCTCTGGTGTGAGTCCTTGTCTATAATGATGGCCTCTGGATGATCCAGAACTGAGAGGGCTTTGTTGAGGCATGGAAAAGAGGGATCGGGAACTAGGCCAATGTCGTCTTGAGCGTTCATAGGAACGGGGTATGATCTTTGACACCGAGCACCACACTCCGTTCCCATCTGCCAGTGCAATCAAGTGAAATGAGATGCATGGTAGATTAGAGCAGAACTTCAAGTCAGTACCTTATTTCCTTCAATATCAGTGAGCGAAACTGCTTGACATCGTGGTAATTTGCAGATCTCACAAATGGGATTTGTCAGACTCATCGCTCGAGGCCGAAGGGTAGTTGAATGAATAAGCTTTTTTATATATAAATACAATCTCAAAATCACACACAACGCTGTATGCATCATACTCTAACCGCTGTCAGGTGGAGCGTCAAACGTTAATGTTCGGTTTCACAAAGCTAACATGCACACTCCAGAGATCCTGTTCAACATAATGCAAGTTTCAAACACGTAGATAAAGCTCCATAAGAAATTCTACAACTCTCAATACATACATGACATACAAGCGATCTTATCAAGAGACAAGCAACTAAGCCAGGCTATTGGTTTGAACGAAGATACTATGAAACCACAGTAAACATCGAGATGCAGATATCACAGAATGGATATCTAGACGCACCAATGTCACATCCCCTAATCAAGCATGGGTGATCGTGTAACGTCCACTGGACGCGTCGCGCGAGAGGTTCCAGGTTGTGTTCTGAGCGAGCCCAGTGAGGTCCTGCGACCAGATCGCAGGGGTGTCGACCTGACCTCGTAAGATAGAGGTTTCTTCATAGTCCGATGTGATGTAGGCCCGCAGGACCGGAGTGAACTTTGCCGTGACGCGACTGCCATCTCTGCATATGATAGTGTGAACGCTCTGAAGGAGAAATACAGGAAGGATGACATACCCAACATCGCTGAAGTAGAGTACGGGTGTGGGCATAAAATCTCCTTTGTTCACGAAGCCTGGAGGTGGACAATACGCTCAGGGAAAAGAAGAGGCGACGAAGATGGTCACAAACCGACTGTTATTTCTTGAATACTCCCAGTGTGGTTTTGGGCCTGCAGGATGCCAGAGGTTCCCGCCTGAGGGGGCTACAGGAGGTATTCGTCGGTGGTCGAGATGAAAATGAACGGAAGCCAGACTTACAGAGAAATGATAGACATCGTTGGCTTCTGTCAAGGTTGTTTTCTCGTTGTTCTGCATCATGGCTTGCGTTGGTGCTAGCAATTTCGGAGTAGATGAGAGTCGCTCACATTGATATTGACGGAGGTCGCAGCGCTGATGACCTTCCCACTCTCGACCTGGGCCCTGGAGAAAGCGAGTCTATACAATATATAAGCGCCTTTTCAAGACTATTGATCCTGTCGATCATCTTACTGGGCCGTGTAGGTCGCGGTAGCCCTGTATGGACCTGGAAAGAACGCTCATATGTAAGTCGGGAACTTGGCAGCAAGAGAATAGGAACACCCACCCGACTTTCCGAATTTGCTGACTCTGAAAAAATCGCAAGGTTTTAAATCGTCTAAGACACGAGTAGGCGAACTTACTTCCAAACTATCGGGAAGACGTCCTCGTAGAGGCCATCCACGTTGGGACTCCAAGCGAGCATGATCGTGACCTCCTTGCCGAGGTCGTTGCTGCGAAAACGTCGGGTGAAAATTTTGTGCAAAGCGAGATCACGAACACTCACGACTGGAAGGTCAAATTCCTGACGAAGGGTCGGGGTGACATTGTTTCGGATTGTTAAAACACGAAGTGTACTAGTAGTTGAGATTGAGTGTGGATTGAAGAGCTCGAGTTCTGTAGTTAGAGTCTCAGCAAGCAGGCTTTTATATGTTTCGGCTCGCATAGGTTGCACCACCTTCCTTGGTTTGCGATTTAGCCAGCGTCTCTTTCGTCCCCCGGTACCTGACGCTGGAGACCCTCATTATTCAACAAGGGGATAGCACATGATGGCCCTTGACTTGTCAGACAGCCGGCTTCTGCACGAACCGATTTCCCTGTGCGCTGGAGTTACGCGCCGAGGAACGGTTGGCTGTCCTTCATACCTTCCGTTTGTGCTCCTTTCATCACGTCACAGGTGGATTAGTACCGAGTACCAAATACTGGGATTTGATCTGCCTGCTAAGGTAGATGGCGTTGTGATCAAAATAGTGGACCTATATCTGTCGGGGAGTCATGGGGAGCCCATGAGGGCCATGGCATATTTCGCACACGCGACTGCAATATCTTTTTGCTATAGTAGTGATTGGCGCCGTCGGCCCGCATTCAGTCTGAGCGAATCAACTGTCAAAGTCAAGTGTCAGTCAAACCACTCAGAGCTGCGAGAGTCGAGACGCTGAATCTGCCAGTGCTTAAAGGCTTTAACCGGCGCGTAAACTTGACTTCGCCGAGTTGCAGTGTCGTTCAGAACGTTCAAGGCGCTTCGCCCGTGGTTCTAAAGTAACGTCACATCAGCGGACAAAAATGAATCACCTTCATCGGCAAAAGCGTTGAAATAAAATACTTAGCTTGAGCGCGTTACGGACACTTGTGGATTATGTAGTATGGCGTTTAACACATCGGGGTTTGCAATATTTAAGACATATTTGGATGTCGTGCGAAATGTTAAGATAACACTTAATATTTAGGTTGTCATCTAAGCAGATTCAAAATTTCAAATGTTAGAGAGATCTTGCACAACAAGAAAAATATAAAACATCAGTAAACATTTTGTCTGAACGTCAATCATGAGGGGCACCACTGGAAAAATTAGATAAATAATTGCATGCTGACATCCACCTGTTGTTGGACGAAACAATACGTACACATGTTGTTTGTCCCGGAGGATTAATCTCGGATGCCAAGTGTACTTATCTTTTGGTAAGTGTTATATTTTGTGGGGTTGGTCATGTACATGACAGTTACCAAACGAGCTCTATTGTCATTGTTACCTGATATTTTGAGGGACACTTTGACAAAATTTTATATTTAGTTGTCATTTGAAATAAATACAAAACTCTAGATGGACGGATATGGTTTATTTTTCTTTGTCATCCAGCTGTCCGAAATGTGTTGTTGTTCGAGTATAAGTTTAATCATCCAATTACATTTTGATTTCGATCGCACTGCCAATGTGTAGATACTTGTCTTGTTTCGACGTGCTCCTATCACCGCGGCTGATTCTGTTTGCAACAGTTTTATTGAATGCGTAGGTTTGCTTAATGCCTACGGCTTACGAGGCAGATTGGTTCTGCGGTGACATGTGTAGTAGTAGCACCATCTCTCACAAGAACATGAAATTGCTGTTCTTTTTTAATCTAACACTCACTCATCTACACTCATCTGTACGTGTTCGCCCCTCGTCTGCTGTTAGTACCACAGAACTACCAGATTTGGCTTACCTCTAGGGCGGGGAAAATGCACAAGGGAGGGCGGAGGGCTTAGAGGGTCTTAACAATGTAAGGTGGCCTTATTTACATTTTTTTCTCAAGCAGTTATCTGTTGACGCAGCCCGTCAATGAACCGGTAATCAGCGTCCCAAGTTTATGCGCTTGAAGCAGGTTGGCCATTTTGCAGCTCGTTTGACTGAACTTTCACTTTGACAGTTGATTTAACCCATACTCAACCCGGGCCGGCTAGGCCAGGACTATAGCAAAAAAATATCGCAGTCGCGCGTCGCGAAATGCGCCCCGGTCCACGGACTCCCCGTGACTTAACTCTCTACAAGTATATGCCAACTATTTCGATACTAATGTCTACCTTGGCAGGCAGATCAAATCCCACTCGGTACTAATCTCTGTCCACCTGTGATGTGATGAAAAGAGCACAAAAGGAAGGTATGAAGGACAGCCAACAGCGGATACGAACTTCCCAGCGCGCAACTTAAACGCTTAGGGAAATCGGTTCGTGCAGAAGCCGGTAGTCTGACAAGTCAATGGCCATCATGTGCCAGTGTCTTGTCGAATAATTAGGGCCCCCAGCGTCAGGTACCGATGCACGAAGCAAACGCTGGCTCAATCGCAAACCAAGCAAAGAGGTACAGCCTACTTTGCCCCACTATGTAACCCGCAATATATAAAATCTTCCTTGCTGAGACTCTAACTGCAGAATCCAAGCTCTTCAATCCACACATCACATTGTGTGTTTAACGATTTGAAACAATGTCACCCCGGTCCTTCGTCAAGAATTTGACCTTCCAGTCGTGAGTGTCTGTGATCTCGTTCTGCATAATTTTTTCATCAGACTTGCTGTCGTTTCGCAGCAACGACCTCAGCCAGGCCAAGAACCACACTGGGTCCATTGAAGATATCGCAGTTGGTTTGTTACGATCGCTGTATTCTCTTCTTTCACCTTAGTCTATTTTCCACCCGCAGGCTTTGTAAACAAAGGAGGCATCATGTCCACGCCCGTACTCTACCTCAGCAATATTGGGTATGTCGTCTTTCACAAATTTCTCCTTCACACCGTTCACAATAAAAGCAGTCGCGTCACGGCAAAGTTCACTCCGGTCCTGCCCGTCTACATCACGTCCGACTACGAAGAAACCGATATTGTACGAGGCCAAGTCGACACTCCTGCGATGTGGCCGCAGGACCTCACTACGCTTGCCCAGAGCACGACTTGGAACCTCGCGCGCGACCCGAACACTGGACATTACTCGATCGATCATGCTTGATTAAGGAATGCAACATCGATGCGCCTAGATGTTTGTTCCGTGGGATATGCATCACTGTTTTCTCTTTTTTCATAGCATTTTTGTCCAAACCAATGGCTCCAATTGGTTCCTTATTCTTTTTATGATATTGCTTGTATGTCATGTATTTTGTCTATGTGTTTGAACTCTTACTGCCAAGTTACCAACTTACATATGACTCCTCTTTCCAGGTCCATGCAAGGCTACCGTGACATAGCCCAGTAAGATCATCGACAAGAACAATGGTATTGAAAGTTACTTATTCATTGTATAGACTTGCTTTTCCAGAGCTCGGGCCGTGAATGGAAACATCATCAGCGCTGAAATCTCCGTGAACATAATCAACGTGAGTGACTCTCATCTACTCTGAACTTGCCAGAATCAACGCAGACCATGATGCAGAGCGGCGAGAAAACAACTCTGACAGAAGCCAAATGATGTCTATCGTTTCTCTGTAAGTCTGGCTTCCGTTTATTTTATCTCGACCACCGACGAATATCTCGTTTAATTTCAAACAGATAGATAAACTCCATAAAAAAACGGTACAACTCTCAACTCTTGCAAAACACACGACACACGAAAAAGACAAGCAACTAAGTAAGGCCATTGGTTTGAACGAAGATACTATGAAAGGAGAGTAAACATTGGGATGGAAACCTTACGCAACAGATATTTAGGCACACGAATGTCGCATTCCTTAATCAAGCATGGTCGATCGTGTAACGTCCAGTGACCGCGCCGGGCGCGAGATCTAAGATCGCGAGTGGTATTCTGGGCAAGCGCAGCGAGGTCCTGCGACCGGTTCGCAGGGTGTCAACTTGACCTCGTAAGATTGTGGTCTGTTCATAGTCCGACTTGATGTAGGGACACAGGACCGGAGAGTGAACTTCGCCGTGAGGCGACTATTATCTCTGCATTTTATCAAGGGGACACAAAGGAAAGATGACATACCCAACATCGCTGAAGTAGAGTGTAGGGCCCGGTGCAATGGGCATCAACCAGGGTCTTTGTTGAGCTGTCAAACACTCACCAAGGATCAAGCATATCCGGATTCCGAGGCGGTATTTGATCCCAGGAACAGTCTTTCAACGTTTCAACTCTCTCGCATCTGAACATTAAATCACACCATCCATCAGTGAAACAGTGAACAAATGATGAGGGTATTTAAAGCAATATATTGTATTAGACACCTAGGAACAATCTTCGTAAATCTGCTGACCGCTTTCGCAATGGAATATTTGGTATTGTGGAGGAAAGACATTTACAAGTACGATAGCCCTGGCAGTAGCACTATTTTCTTCGCGAGCTTTTGCACTTAGACGTATCAAGAACCCGACAAGAGAAACACGTGTTGAAGCGTGCCAGTCAGTGGACCGGTGAATTCTTGCTGGCAATTATATGGTATCCTCACCGTCGGTTGAGGCAGAGAGCAGAACGTTGAAATTTGAAACTTTGTATGGTACTCAGACAACGTCAAATTGATTTGTAATCCGGCTAGATTCGTTAACCGTCCAATTGTGCAATGCGCTCGGAGCCTCGTACTCAGACTCGGACATCAATCATTAATCATTCGTCGAACATCTAATGTCGACAGGCACCTTGAAGGCTGCCTTTGTAGCGGATCTAAATGCAAAGACCGATAAACACATCACGGAGACTTCTGGTATACGCCATGTAAACGTCAATGGCGAGCCCGTGAGCAGTCCTTGTCAGCAAGTTTTTTGCCGTGTAGATGCGGACTCGGTCAGATCCACCAGCTGGTGCGTGATATCTCAATTTCAACTATTGAGTTCTATGTTCTCAAGGTTTGTGTTTGTGCAGTTTTCCTCCGTACGGAGGGAGACAGGGAAGACATTAATATTGACAGGAACTAGGCTCAGTATTATACGCTTGACAGCGTAGATGATTCGCATGTCCTAGCTTCGTTACTCAAGCTCTGGTTGCGTGAGCTATGGGACGTATTGATCACTGACTCGGAAGAGATGTACAACGACAATCTTGCGCATTCTCTCGAACCTACGGCTAATCTGGCGCTGGTGATGGCACCGAACTTACTAAGGTGCAATCCAGAATCTATGACTACACTGGCAAATGTTCAGTGCGCGCTCTGATGATGTTCTTGTCGATCCATTTTGATGTCTTTGCAGGTACGCACAAGTGCGATCAAATTGTGTTCCCATCCATGGCCTTGGTGCCAGTCTGCCATCGCCCCCACAACCTCGCGTTTGTAAATCTCGCAACAGAAAGTGAAACATGCCTAACATACTACCATGTATCCACTATCTTTTTCTGTACCTATATGCACCATCACCCACCAGCTTGAAATTGCATTCACGTGCATAGAGATATCTTCAGTCCTTGCAAGTATACTTCTCATCATTCATCAGAGTAGCACACACCTTCGTTAATTACGACAAAAATGTATAGGTTAATTGGCTACTTGAATTCCAGCCGGTCTTCGCCCAGCATCTTGGCATCCAGCAAATCATCCAGCCCTGTGACAGCTGTCCGTTCCGAGTCTTGTTTCCAACGTCTTGGCTGCGACTTGGCAGAACCCCACTGGCCGAACTCATACCCGTCCTCCACGTCCTCCTTGAGCGCATCGCCCTTCCACGCATCCAAAGCCGGCAATTTTTTACCCGGCCTTTTCCCCTGTTTCCTTCTCGGCTCCTTAATAGTAAGCTGCTCGATCTTAGACAACATCCTGACGACTTCTCCACTCCCAAACACAGACTCCTCTTCCCAAATCGTGCGCGCACCTACCTCCCGCCTTAGTTTTTCGACGAGTTTCTTGGTTCTGCCATCTGGCTCGACGCCATTGACGCGCATCTCTTCGAGGGCGTCATGCACGCCTCTGAGGTCGCGGAAACATGACCAGCGGGTTTCTATGAGCTCGTTGTATGCGGGAGTGGTGCATCCGAATACGTAGCTTGGGATACTTAAGTGCCGGGCGTAGTCGAAGATGGAGAGAGCGAGGTGGGGGTCACGGTATTTATCACGGAAAGAACGCATGAGGTGCGCAATGAGGTATGGGTAAGTCGGGTGTTGGAGTTCAGGGTGCATAGACGCAGGTTGTGGCGGTGGATTTGCGCTTGCACTCGAGTTCGAGGTAGGGGTAAGGCCTGGAGCATGCTGATGCTGTTCCTCGGATTTAGCAATAGCATTCCGCGCGCGTTCCTCGTATTGCTGAGACTGCCCAAAAACCTCGCGCATGGCCCATTCAAGCAGCTGCTGATCGGTATCGCAAAGCTCCATTTCCTCCTTCTTCTTATCAAATTCCTCATCCGCCTCTGTCGTCCATTTCAGTCGTTTTGAGTGTCGTCTGAGTTTGCCAAATAAATCTGACGTTGGGGCATGACTGAATGGCTTGCGACCGATTCCGATTCCGTCGAGAACAGCAAGCGGATCTTCTTGTTTTGAGGAGGAGAGTTTGGCGGAGGGGTTCTTTTGCTCTGAGACCGCGTCGAAGATCATGTTGAACATGTCGTCGAAGGCGCTGATTTCGCGGGCGGTCATCGCTTGTCTGCGTGCACGGGTGCGCCCTGAAGTTTCTACGCCGCCAACGCGTAAGTGATTGTGAACTGGGGATGGGAGGATAGGTGGCATCTCTTTTATTGAATCGTCCAATATATGGTCCCAAGGAGATTCTTTGGCAGCAAAAATGGAGTCGGGTTGCGTGCCACTGCTGCTGCTCTCTGACAGCGTAGCAGAGGATGTGAGGCAGCGTGCGGCTGCCCTTGCAAGACTTGTACCTGCATAATTGAAGACTCGATGGTAGACGAGCATAAATGACATTGAGTATAGATATTCCTACTATAATTTGACCAAAATTGGTCATCCTTGAAACATAGCAATTAGCGTTTGATCGACTAACCTATCTATTATGATATATCGTGTCTATGGTACACTACTGCGTTTCACGTCGTCTTAGGAAGACCGTCGATGCAGTCGCGAATGAGACGCAAAGTCTCGACCTTGTCGTACAACATGGACGTGCACTCGGTATTAGGGCACCTGGCATTCCAACATGCGATCGCCTCAGGCCAATCAGCCAATCCCACATCGACGACCGTGTCTCCTAGCGGTCGCACATCCATCTCCATCACGACTCTATACTTGAGCTCTCTCCACGTATGATGATCAACTTTCCATCTGCACCTCGGGCAAGACGCTGTCGTGCTTCCTGTCACGAACGGCTGCTCATTGAGTCGTTGCCGGATGCCCTCGCGTCGATTGCGATGCAAGTTCATCAGGTCAAGCACAGCGCCTGTGTGCAGTTTCCGGAGGATGGGTTGATGTTCCTGTGCGTAGATATTGAGAGCGAGCGACTGCGCGGATGCGTGTCTGGCCTCCTCTTCCCATCCACAACGCGTTGCGGCTGCGTATAGACGCAGAGGCTGGTCTAAGAGCGGGGGAGCCATGATAAGCACGCGTATGAGCGACATAGGCCCTGGCATGTCGTATTTTTCTGCGGCGAACAGCATTGCATCGACCTCGTCGTACGATATGAGTGGATTGATCGGCAGACCGCAGATCATGAGTAGGAGACTCTCTAGTGTGTGCGAGTCCTCGTCTAGATTGATGACCTCGGGGTGATTAGGAAGAGGGTTTTGTTGAGGCATGGAAAAGAGGGATCGGAACCAGCCCGATGTCGTCTTGAGCGTCCATGAGTGGATACGGAACAGAGTATGATCTTTGGCGCCGAGCACAACATCGGCATCTGGAGAAGAGAATGACTGGTGGAAGGTGCCGCCATAATTCAGCGCTTTGACTAACGCCGTATCGGGAATGGACTCCGTTTCCATCGCGACTGCCGATGTAATCAAGTGAGATGAGCTGACTAAGTAGAGCAGAACTTCAGGTCAGTACCTTGCTTCTTTCGAAGTATCAAACGGCTTGACTTCGTGGTACCGTGCAGATCTTGCAATTGGGGTTTGTCAGGCTCGTCTATACTAATAGCTGAGCACGCAACCGATCACATGTTCACTTGTGTTCCATAAATAACAACCCCGGTCTACTGGTAATTAGACGGAATTCAACAACTACAATCTCAAAATCACACATGTACATGTACAACGCGTTATACATCAGATGCATCAAGACTAACTGCTGTCAGGTGGAGCGTTAATGTTCGGTTTCACAAAGCTAACATAGAGACTCAAGACATCCTGTGCAAGATTTCAAACACATAGAAAAGGCCCCATAAGAACTTCTATAACGTCCAACTCTCGCAAAATACATAACATACAAGGAATCTTATAAAGAAATAAGAAACTTGGTGAGGCCATTGATTTGAACGAAGATACTATGAAACAGTAAAACATTGAGATGCAGATATTACAGAACGGATATCTAGACGCACCAATGTCGCATCCCCTAATCAAGCATGGGTGATCGTGTAACGTCCAGTGTTCGCGTCGCGTGAGAGGTTCCAAGTCGTGTTCTGAGCAAGCCCAGTCAGATCCTGCGACCAGATCGCAGGAGTGTCGACTTGACCTCGCAAGATTGAGGTCTCTTCATAGTCCGACGTGATGTAGGCCCGCAGGACCGGAGTGAATTTTGCCGTGACGCGACTGCCGTCTCTGCATTTGATATTGTGAATGCTCTGAAAGCGAAATACAGGAAAGATGACATACCCAACATCGCTGAAGTAGAGTACGGGTGTGGGCATAAAATCTCCTTTGTTCACGAAGCCTGGAGGCGGACAATACGCTCAGGTGAAAGAATAGGAGATCATGATGGTCACAAACCGACTGCAATTTCTTGAACACTCCCTGTATGGTTCTGGGCCTGCAGGATCCCAGAGGTTCCCGCCTGAGGGGGCTACAGGAGGTATTCGTCGGTGGTCGAGATGAAAATAAACGGAAGCCAGACTTACAGAGAAATGATAGACATCGTTGGCTTCCGTCAGGATTGTTTTCTCGCTGTTCTGCATCGTGGCTTGCGTTGGTGCTAGCAATTTAGGAGTAGATGAGAGTTGCTCACATTGATATTGACGGAGGTCGCAGCGCTGATGACCTTCCCACTCTCGACCTGGGCTCTGGCGAATGCAAGCCTATACAATATATAAGCGACTTCTCAGACTAATGATATTGTCGATCATCTTACTGGGCCGTGTAGGTCGCGGTAGCCCTGTATGGACCTGGAAAGAACGCTCATATGTAAGTCGGGAACTTGGCAGCAAGAGAACAGGAACACCCACCCGACTTCCCGAATTTACTGACCCTGAAAAAATAGCAAGTTTTTAAATAGTCCAAGACACGAGTAGGCGCACTTACTTCCAAACTATCGGGAAGACGTCCTCGTAGAGGCCATCCACGTTGGGACTCCAGGCGAGCATGATCGTGACCTCCTTGCCGAGGTCGTGGCTGCGAAACGTCGGGTGAGAAATTTGTGCAGAGCGAGATCACGAACACTCACGACTGGAAGGTCAAATTCTTGACGAAGGGCCGGGGTGACATTGTTTCGGATTGTTAAAACACAAAGTGTAGTAGTAGTAGTTGAGATTGATTGTGGATTGAAGAGCTCGAGTATCTGTAGTTAGAGTCTCAGCAAGCAGGCTTTTATATGTTTCGGCTCGCATAGGTTGTACCACCTTCCTTGGTTTGCGATTTAGCCAGCGTCTCTTTCGTCCCCCGGTACCTGACGCTGGAGACCCTCATTATTCAACAAGGGGATAGCACATGATGGCCCTTGACTTGTTAGACAGCCGGCTTCTGCACGAACCGATTTCCCTGTGCATTGAAGTTACGCGCCGAGAAACAGTTGGCTGTCCTTCATACCTTACTTAGGCTTTGTGCTCCTTTCATAACGTCACAGGCGGATTAGTACCGAGTACCAAATATTGGGATTTGATCTCCCTGCTAAGGTAGATGACATTATAATCAAAATAGTGGACCTATATTTGTCGGGGAGTCATGAGGGCCATGGCATGTTTCGCACACGCAATATCTTTTTGCTATAGTAGTGATTGGCGCCGTCGGCCCGCATTGAGTCTGAGCGAATCAACTGTCAAAGTCAAATGTCAGTCAAACAACTCAGAGCTGCGAGATGCTGAATCTGCCCGTGCTTAAAGCTTTGACCGGTGCGTAAACTTGACTTCGCCGAGTTGCAGTGTCGTTCAGAACGTTCAAGGCGCTTCGCCTGTTGTTCTAGAGTAACATCGCATCAGCGGACAAAAATAATTCACCTTCATCGGCAAAAGCGTTGAAACAAATACTTAGCGCGTTACGGACACTTGTGGATGTATAGTTAGCATCTGCACATCGGGGTTTGCAATATTTAAGACATAGTATTTGAATGTCGTGCGAAATGTTAAGATACATATACAGGCAGGGAGCAGAAACGTCAAATTGATTTGTAATCAGGCTAGATTCGTGTTGAACCGTCCACGCTCGTACTCAGACATCAATCATTCGTCGAACATCCCACTAGCTATAGCTAATGTCGACAGGCACAGGGCTGCCTCTGCAGCGGTTCTAGATGCCAAGATCAATAAAAATACCATGGATACTTCTGGTATACGCCAAGTAAACCTCAATGGCGAGCCCGTGAGCAGTCTTCACTCAGGAAGTTTCTGCCGTGTCACTAGATACGGAGGATGCGAGATGGGGCTCCAATTTTTATGTGACTTTGGTGGAACTGCATGTGTTCATCTTTTCTCAATCATCAGTGGTTTCATGCTTAGAACGCACTTATACAAACTAACATTGTATTCTTCACGCGCCCTGCGACTGAACAAGTGAGCTGGGATCCACCTGGTAAGTTTGTGTACGGGATCTCTCAATTTAAAATACTGAGCTCTATGTTATCAGAGCTTGCGTTTGTGCAGTTTACCTCCGTACGGAGGGAGACAGGGGAGACGTTTGTAAATCTCGCAACAGGAAGTGAAACATGCCTAAGATGCTACCGTATATCCACTATCTTTTTCTGTGCCCTATATGCACCCTCACCCCCAGATTGAAATTGCATTCACGTGCATACAGATATCGTCCTTGCAAGTGTACCTGCTATCTTCCAACTCTACTGTCATTCATTGGAGTAGCACACTCCCACCTCGCCTCGTTGATTATAAAAAACAATGTATAGGTTAATACGCTATTGGAATTCCAGTTGATCTTCGCCCAGTGTCTTGGCATCCAGCAAATCATCCAGCCCTGTGACAGCTGTCCGTTCTGAGTCTTGTTTCCAACGTTTTGGCCGCGACTTGGCAGAACCCCACTGGCCGAACTCATACCCGTCCTCCACGTCCTCCTTGAGCGCATCGCCCTTCCACGCATCCAAAGCCGGCAAGTTCTTGCCCGGCCTTTTCCCTTGTTTCCTTCTCGGCTCCTTAATAGCAAGCAGCTTGATCTCAGACAACATCCCAACGACCTCTCCACTCCCAAAACTCCATCATCGCCGGTGTAATGAGATGACTACTAGTAGAGCAGAACTTCACGGCCGAGTCAGTACCTTGCTTCTTTCGATATAAAACAGCCTGACTTCGTGGTACCGTGCAGATCTTGCAATTGGGGTTTTGTCAGGCTCGTCGAGGGTACTATAGCTGAGCGCTGAGCACGCGACCGATCACCATAAATAATAACCCTTGTCTACCGGTGGTAATTAGACGAAATTCAACAACTAACAGTCTCAAAATCACACAAATGCTGCATGCATCACAAGTGACTAACCACTGTCAGGTGGAGCGTCAATATTTCAATGTTCGGTTTTACAAAACTAACATCTTGACATGCACACTCCAGAGATCCTGTTAAACACGATGCAAGATTTCAAACAAATAGATAAAGCTCCATAAGAACTTCTACAACTCTCAATCTTGGCGAAATACACGACATACAAGCGATCTTATAAAGAGACAAGCAACTAAGCGAGGCTATTGGTTTGAACGGAGATACTATGAAACCACAGTAAACATTGAGATGCAGATATCACAGAACGGATATCTAGGCGCACCAATGACCCATTCCTTAATCAAGCATGGGTGAGCGTGTAACGTCCGGTGGACGCGTCGCGCGAGAGGTTCCAGGTTGTGTTCTGAGCAAGCCCAGTGAGGTCCTGCGACCAGATCGCAGGGGTGTCGACCTGACCTCGTAAGATAGAGGTTTCTTCATAGTCCGATGTGATGTAGGCCCGCAGGACCGGAGTGAACTTTGCCGTGACGCGACTACCATCTCTGCATTTGATATTGTGAACGCTCTGAAGGAGAAATACAGGAAATATGACATACCCAACATCGTTGAAGTAGAGTACGGGCGTCGGCATAATGTCTCCTCTGTTTACGAAGCCTGGAGGTGGACAATACGCTCAGGTGAAAGAGGAGGCGACGAAGATGGTCACAAACCGACTGCTATTTCTTGAATACTCCCAGTGTGGTTCTGGGCCTGCAGGATCCCAGAGGTTCCCGTCTGAGGGGCCTGCACGAGGTATTCGTCGGTGGTCGAGATGAAAATAAACGGAAGCCAGACTTACAGAGAAATGATAGACATCGTTGGCTTCTGTCAAGGTTGTTTTCTCGCCGTTCTGCATCATGGGTTGCGTTGGTGCTAGCAATTTCGGAGTGGATGAGAGTCACTCACATTGATATTGACGGAGGTCGCAGCGCTGATGACCTTCCCACTCTCGACCTGGGCTCTAGAGAAAGCGAGTCTATACAATATATAAGTGCCTTTTCAAGACTATTGTTTTCGTCGATTATCTCACTGGGCCGTGTAGGTAGCGGTAGCCCGGTATGGACCTAGAGGGAGGGATCATATGTAAGTCGGCAACCTGGCAGAAATATAATAGGAACACCCACCCGACTTCCCGAATTTGCTGACTCTGAAAAAATTCTAAGGTTTTAAGTCGCCCCAGACAGAAATAAGCGCACTTACTTCCAAACTATCGGGAAGACATCCTCGTAGAGGCCTTCCACGTTGGGACTCCAAGCGAGCATGATCGTGACCTCCTTGCCGAGGTCCTTGCTGTGAAACATTGGGTGAGCAATTTGTGCAGAGCGAGATCGCGAACACTCACGACTGGAAGGTCAAATTCCTGACGAAAGGCCGGGGTGTCATTGTTTCGGATTGTGAAATACAAAGTGTACTGGTAGTTGGGATTGAGCGTGGATTGAAGAGCTTGAGTTCTACAGTTAGAGTCTCAGGAAGGAGGCTTTTATATGTTTCGTATCACATAGGTTGTTTCTCTTTCCTTGGTTTGCGACTTAGCCAGCGTCTCCTTCGTGCCCCGGTACCTGACGCTGGAGATCCTGATTATTCGATAAGGCGGTACCAATGATGGCCCTTGAATCGGACTTGCTAGACAGCCGGCTTCTGCGGGAACCGATTGCGTTTGAGTTGCGTGCTGGGAAGTTCTTAGCTGCTGTTGCAACTTGGCTGTACTTCAAGCACATGATGATGGCCCTTGAATCAGACTTGCTAGACAGCCGGCTTCTGCGTGAACCGATTTACCTGGGCGTTCGAGTTGCATGCTGGGAAGTTGTTGGAACTTGGAAGCACATGATGATGGCGCTTGAATCAGACCTGTTAGACAGCCGGCTTTTCCACGAAGCCGTTCCCTGGGCGTTTAAGTTGCGTACTGGGAAGTTTGTAGTTACTATTGGCTGTCCTTCATGCCCGTTGTATTTGGAGAAAGTTGAGTCATGGTCGCAAGTAGGTAGTACTATACGAAGACAGAAGACTATGGGTGATGGGGCTTGCAAGTTGCAGTGTCGTTCAGAACAGTCAACTTGAAGGCGCTTCCCTGCTCAGTAGTTTTAGATCAATATCCGCACATAAGTGGACAAAATCAAATCACCTTCAGGCAACCTTCAGGGTTTGTCAATTCTAGAAAATGTCGTTGTCAACGTCGACTTGACCTTATGGCCGTATTCTCGTAAATTACTTCACCTGTGTCACCACTTATTAATAACACTGATAGGCTTATCAGATGCTTTTTTACTAATCAGTGGCGGAAACCTATGCTGCGTTCATTCACAGACATTGCTAGATTGGTCGGAGGAGAACATATTGCAAAATATTTTACATCAATTGTGATGTTGAACCTAACAAATAATAAAAATTGTGGTTAAAATGAATTTCTTACCAGATTTATTTGCAAATGAAAAATATATTGAGATTATGTTCTCATTAATCTGCAACTTTCAGTGAATCTTTTGTAGCTTGTCAACAACTTCATATTATCTTCCATGAATTTGGAGTGTTGTAGATAGGGATGTGCACAGGTAAACCCCAGGGTATCGCTCATGTCACCCTTTTGAGATTATGATAAAGTACAATTTTGATTATAGCACAAGCAAATATCAGACTTAGAGGCATACAAGAGTTGGCACTAGAATTGCTTAATTATTCAGATATGTCCATGCAGGTTACTAAGAGCCAGTTCGGATACTCCTTGTAGCCAACATTTGATTGTAAATGTTGACACCAAATTCATCGGCATCTAAACCTGAGATATCGGGGCTTAAACCTTGCAGCTCCCACTTATTGTAGTGACTAGTAGGCATGGATGAGCTTCAGCCAATGGATCCACAGCACCTAGCTACACTCTTAACAAATCCTCGACCAGAGGTCTGGGAGCGACTCTTAAAATTTTCAGCATTAATATTTAGTATTCTTATTACTGCAGCACATAGTGCAGTGCAGACCTTATATCCCAGAGATCTGGAACCTTATCACACATCGGCACTGTCTGGACAGGACTGGGTATTGAGCTCCTCACCGGTCACCCTGAATGCATCAGGTGTGAGCTCGGCATGCATGCCAGTGCCTTTTCTGAGCTTATCGACGAGCTTCAGAGCATGGGTCATTCAGACTCATCAGCAAATCATTGAGTTCCTTATTTGCTCCTTAGTTGTCCTTATATGCCTTAATTCACATAATAAGGAATATTAAGGCTGTTTTTTCGAGGGAACCAGGGAACTCAAAAGTTCTGTTTGTCTGTCCATCCATGCTGGCCTGTCCTGTCTGTCCCATCTGTTTGGGACATTCCAGCTGTCCCAGTTGTAGTAAATCGTGTTGGCAATACTAGATACTGCCCATGGCCCTCCAGGCATAACTCCTGCACAACAGGTGCCATCTATTCAGGTGCAAGTAGAATGGGCCAACCCTGGCCTGACAAAAGCATCTGTCTGGACAACAGCCGTTGCATCAGTGAGCCAAAAATTTTGAACTATCTCACTCAGGCTCATTACAATTTTCAGTTGGTTTCCATTCTTTCAGTTAGTATCAGATGTCCTGCTCCCGGTCACTTGTGTAGATTGGTCTGTGTGTGGCTCAATTTTCTGCTTTGTTGCCCTAAGTCATCAATCCACCTCCTGAACCATCTTTGTTACAAATTCACCCACATGAGTTGTCAGATGGAGGGCAAACCACCAAAACCCAATGTTATTCTGTTCTCCATATACCTATATGAGTCGTCAGACGGAGCTGCATCCTACTAATACAAGTGGACAGTCCTTCCAACATGCAATCCATATAAGCCGAGTCGCCACACAACTTTTTCTTTTCTTCTCTCATCAATTCTTTCTTGTCAGGCTGCGACCAGGATACGATTCAACACTGAACACTTCTATTGGCTATACTTATTTTCATCTACATCTAGGTCGCACACCACAAATACTTCCACCACTGACACCAGAAGGAGTGCATGACGTGCGACAGGACACAGATTCCAGTACCTCGTATGGTGGTGCAGTTATGGTCCAGAAGCAGACATCTGGCTGGCCGGCAGCAAAGTAGAATGTTCAGATGCGCTAGAAGAGTTTAGAGAGACACTTGGTTCTTCGGGGGATGAGAGAGTGTAAGCTGGTACATTTGGAGGCTCCTCGATGTGTTGTGCAAGCGGTAGTAAAGAGCTTGCACGATGCATGCGAGATGATGCTGCAAAAGGCTCAGGCAAGTCAGGATTAGATTGATTAGCCCTAGGATGCCTTAAGAGCTTGAAGATGACTGCATTAGATATACACTCTGAATCACACACATGCATGCAAAGCAGATTACAAACATGATCTTTACAATCTGAGGAAGACACATAAATGGAATGAGTGCGTGCAATCTCAGTGTATTGTTCTCTAGTAAGTGTTGCGAAATTTCGGACTGAGTGGAGCCATGAAGATCGAGTTGACAGAGATTTTTTCTCAGAGACCTGTACCCTAAAAGAGGGTACAGGAATAGCAGTGTGGTCAATCATTTGTACATCCAACAATCATGAAGCTAGCTTTTGCTGCTCATGCATGAAGAACCATTGAATCTTTAACACTCGAGACACTCTTCAGGGTTGTAACACTGGCCTTGGCAATCAAGGATGACATTATTCTTACTCAAGAAGCAATATATGATCCCTCGCTCCCTCCGCTGCATCTTCCAGACAGCATGCTTGCTTTCCTGTCTGGCATGTGCTTACTACCCTCAGATGCTGTTAGTACTTGCTGGTCCACCTTGTCAAGCAGCATTTAGTCAGACGAGTTCACACTGAAAGGCACCCACATAGTAGAGCTGTTCCAAAAATATGGATATCAGCATGGTTTAAGTTCGTCATTTTAACAGACTTATTGTTAGATTGTTGTGCTCACTCAATTTCCTCAGCTATGAGAACATTTTATCTGCACTACAAAATGTGCCCAGACTGTGAATTTAATCAACATAAGAAAGGACTACTGTTAGGCAAGGCTCAGCAGCTCTGTGCTGTCTATTTTAGCTTGGACAATAGTGCACTCCCTGCTTTTAGTATATCTTTGTAATGTGAAGGTAAGATTCTTTTTGGTTTCTAAAAAACTGGTGCTGCTGCATGATGCTGATGTGACCTTAAATTGAAACAAGGGTGCTTGACAACATATCATCACAATTACAAGGTTAAGGGAAAGGATCATGTGTACTATGACTATATTGATGGGCTCCCAGATGCCCTACAGGTGGCCTTGCACTACTTTGTGGACACTTGTGCTGGACGACTATGGAAGACTATGATGCACACGGCATGGTGAGCACCACTTGATAGTATCAAGACTTATTTTGATTGTGGCCTTCCTATGGCAGCACTTCAGCAATGAACTGTGCACATATATATAGTTCTGCCATTACACAGTCAAACCACTTTCCGTCTGGCTGGAAAGGTTCCCCCATCATGACCATGGACTGTTTCTGGGACATGTTTATCATCATGTCACTTCTCGATGACAGTCGATGGCAGCAGCATGCCCTAGTTGTCCGACAGGATGTTGAACAAGGACTCTGATTCAAGCATCAAATGACACTTCAAAATCTGTGCATACGTGCTTATGGTCAGCCTCTAGCTTGACATCACCATTGTCTCAAATGTACACGACTATTTAAGGACCCAAATGACTAATGTTTGTTATCACATCGTCATTCGTCAGTATTCCATTGCTCACTTGATGTTTCACCTGCAGATAATTTTGTTGTTCGTGTCATTGTTGTCAATGGAGTTATGATTGGCCGCCCCTGCTGTTATATATCATATTGCATCTCACTCCGCTTGGTCAATGATTGCTTTTGTCTGACTCACATGATCGACCATGGGCAAGAATGTGCTATTCTTGGCTGCTCAATGCAAGTTGCAGACAGCAGCAAGACATGCTGTGATGCAGCTCACAAGGCTGTTGAAGAACTGCATGCTTTGTGAGGCCAGTCCAGGTTTCAGCTTCAGGAGCAGCTAGAGCATTCTCAAGCTGTTCACAGCCACCCACTACTTGTCGAGAGTGATGATGAGGGGACTCATTCAGATGAGGGCGAACAAGAATTTACTGTGAATGCAAAGAGAGGTACTAGAGGGGTTGCTCATGGTGGTGTTCGAAGTTCACAAACTTTGTGAGCACAGTTTGGATGCAACCAAACATGTTGTGAGGTGTTGATTGTATTGCCATGTGGTATGATATGGAAACGGACAACAATGTATAAAGCTGAAGTAGTAGGTGCAGTTGCAGTAAGTTTTGTGTTGCATGGTGTTTTTCCGAACTCACACTGTGCCAGACATTTATAAAGCAGTCATTCCCTGATCCATTGACACGACTGACACACATATTTTACAACAATAACTGCAGCCTTGCAAAGCATGTCAAGGATGATCCCTTCTTTGAGAACATCAGCCTCTCTGTCGATGTCTTTCACTTCAACTGCAAACATTCAGAAACAGACACCTTTTGTCAAGAGAACTGCAACCTGGCTGCATTCCCTGAGCTTACTGCTGATAATGGGACATGGTACTTCAATTCCTCTGCCTGAAAACAGGCAAATGCATGGTTTGGAAAGTATAACCCTATCATATGGGGCATGAGGCCAGGGAAGTCTGATTTCTTCTTGGATGAGACGATCTCGTGCAGGAATGAAATCACACTTGAGAAGCTGAGAAAAGAGGGCTGCAAACCTTCTACCTGGCCCTCACTCACCACCTCCATGACCAGTGTCACAGAAGAAGAACCCGGTGGTGCTGCAGCTGAGGACAACGTGAACAATGCGGAAGCCAAAGACAACACACCACCACATTGTCCTTCTCCATGACTAGCACGCATGGACTTTGAATGACCGCAAGCATTGCAATTCAATTTGTCATTCAAGCCTCTTCTCCATAGCGGGGTATGGGTAGTGGTTGACAGATGAGGTCAGTTGAAGTCAGATGCCTCGAGAGATTCAATAGCACTATAGAAAGGGATTAGTTTAAGAGGCTGTAGGAGGAATGAAAGGAAACATACCGGCCCTTCTTTTTGTCAAGTTTGTCACCCATGTTCTCTGACAACTTCTTGAATTCGTGTTTGGACTTTGCATTGTCGGTGTTGACCATTAGGTTTTGCATGTATCATTCTTGAGAATGTCATTGAGAAAATTAACAGAGGTATCAAGATCCTGAGAGAATGGAGGGATAAGTTCAGTTTGTAATTGCACGGGTACATACAAAGTGACAAGTTGATATAAAAAATAGTAGTGTATAGTTACTAGTGTGTGTGAACTCTTGTGTTAGTCCTGTGCATGATACTTATGCATGAAAGATGACCAAAGGCCATGGTCTGTTCAACGAGCTCCCAGGTATTTGTCACACAAGGTCTGTGGGGCCTTGAACCAGCATGTGCGGTGGTCGTGGAAGGTTGTCTTCTTGAACAGAACACCAAAGTAACTTTTGAATGCCTTTTGGACACTGACCTTCCTTGTCTTTCTAGCAATCTCGCAGCGATGAAAGCCCTCTACAATATCAACAACATGAAAGTCAGAGTATCTCTACCTCACATTCACTTGAAGATATTACAAGGGTTGGACTTAGAGGTGGCAAGCGCAGGTGAGCTGGGAGAACTAGCTCAGCTTGCTGTGGCTTTGCTAGAGATTGTTCGTGGGCACGATTAGCAATGCAAACACTTGCTCGATCAGCACAAAGGTGCTCACAGATGTTTGGAACCACAGGATGAACCAGTGAGGCTGCTTGTAATTGCAGGAGTAGGTCAAGGCCAGCACAGTCAGTCATATCTGATGCTCTAAGGATCAAGGACTCGTCCCGATTTTGCAGTGTGATTATATGATCCTGGTGGATCCCTCACCAAGCCCGTGTGCTGGGGTCAAAAAGGTGTAGCTTGGATGGTTGATATCCATCTCTGATGTCTTCCAGGTTAGTAGCAGGTAGATCAAGCTCACGGAGCACCTCATACATGAGATAGAAGTGTAGCCATTCAAACCCTGTCTGGAAGACGAAGGATGATGGTGGATCACCATTCTGTTACAGGACCCAGACTTTAGCATTGTCATATGAGAAAAGATAACATACCTGGACAAATGCATGCACAGTGACGCTGTACTTCGCACACTGACTGCTCTTGATACGAGCAGCATCATGCTGATGTTGTTTCTCATCCAGGTAATGTTCCTGCTCCAACTGCATAGTAAAGAGGGGTGGGAGCTGTAAAGAATGCTTGGGTTGGTTTGAGGTAGGCTTAGGTGGAGATTTTGACAGAAGACACTGGTTTGGATGGACAGGCATGGCACGATTCTTGCCCTTGCCATTAGATGGACCTGCTGCTGGAGCCGAAGGAGGATCCAGAGTGGGAATAGGAGGATCATCCAGAGTGGGAGCAGCAGAACAGGCAGGATCTGAGACTAGTTGATCTTCCTCCTTGTCAGTCTATGAGGAGCACCACAGTGAGTGTTTAGCATGTTATGGCTGGACTAGTACACACCAGATTGTTTTCATAGATCAGATCATTATCTGACAGCTCGAGAACATCTTCGTCCAAGCGAGATGCATTTCCGTCCGGTTCCAGATCATCATCATCAGCAAGGGGTTGATTCAATGGTGTATGGTCTTTGAGACCACAGCCACCAAGTCCGCGACAGTGTCTTGCGCAAACACTCCACCCACACTTCACATTAATATGAATGTTGGGGCAACCATGAATGCGGCACTTGCCCTTACCCCTGTGGGGTTTCTTCCAAGGTGGCGACTGTGAGTCACCTTGGGGAAGTTCAGGTGAATGAAGTGGCATGCCATTTTGACTGTATGCGCTACAGAAGAAGTAGCATTTGCCAACGACACACTGTTACAATGTCAGTCGTAAAAACTACCATGAAAATAAAACTACTCACACAAGCCATCCATTTAGCTTGGTTTCCATTGGTATTAGTCTTGCAAACGAACCACTCCAAGGTTTTATGGCAAGTGTCGCAGGTGACGGTCCATTCTGGATGAGGGTCATCAGGCATGGATGGCAGGATATGATGTGAATGATTGAGGATTGGTACGAGCATGACAACAGAGGAAAATAATTGATGGAAACAAGTAATATCTAGTGAGAGCAGGAACAGAGGGAGATGACGATGAGCGGGGATCTGGGGAGGTATTTATGCTTCATCAAGATAAAGTTTGAGAGGTGAAGGACTTACATCTGATTGGCCCACTGCCAGAATATATACTCATGCACATTGTCGATGAATTCTATGCACCCGCGTCCTCAGGATGTATTCAGGATGCCTCTGCGATGATATCAATGGTTATCAGGATGTTTTCTGGAAATTCTGAATATTGGGAATTTGCTGACCCATTCATTCGGGATGTCCAGGATGTCTGGGACAGGCGGACCTGACCTTTTGAGATTTCCAGTTTCTATGTTTTTTCACACTTAAATTAAGGAGAATAAGGAGGTCCCTTGCCTTAAACCAAGGAAATTTCTGTAGAATAAGGAAATTAAGGCAGTCAAAGTGATGTCAAAAAGTGCACTTTATTTTCTACCATGGAGCTGGTTTGAACTTTCAACCATCCAGCTGATCCAGCTGAGATCACATAATCAATTCTCAAACTGTCAAGCAGCTTTACCAGTAGACTATATTACCCTATACATATGTAGGTAGCAATTGATATATATACCATATCCATTGGACTCAGAATACAAGTCTACCATTAGAATTTTGATAAGTGACGATGGTAGACCATGTGAACTTTTTCGAAGAAAATCAAAGTTGTAACCCTTGTCAAGAGTAATCTATCCATAATCTCATGACATTTTTTGGTTAAGATCCTAGTGAGTTATAAGCAAAATACTAGAAAGTGGTGTACTCAAGAAAGTTCAGGCACACAAGTAATCTCCTTGATTCTCCTTAGGCTGACTTGCAGCCACCATGTGCCTTAGAATAAATATAATTAAGTACAAAATTGTTACGGACTAGGATAGTTCGAGCTCTCCCTAGGCGGATTGCCTAATCTGATAACGGGCTCGCTATTGGAGAGACGGGGATCTTCTCTCGAATGAGAGGTTCGGGGGTTCCACTTAAGGTAGCGTCGGCTTTCCTTAAGGTGTGGCTTAGACTGAAGGACTGGGACTGTCTTTCAGAGGAAGTTCTGGATAAAACCTAGTAGAATCAAGTAGGGAATATACATGATTCTGTCTGCTCTATATACTGTCGTCCGTGTGCACAGACCAATACTACGTTCGGTAGGTAGGTATAAGTGTGTCTATACAAGGGCATCTTATCTGATGCCATGCGGTCGATTATCTATACATGAGGCTTACCATGCCTCTCTTATCTGTCCTCAAGGCGTAGCATGCCTTTGAGTCTAACTGCGCATGCTGAGGCATGCGGCTTGTCTTCTGACCATGAGGCAGAGCTTCCTCATGATCCGGGTCGAGGACCATCTAGGTCCGATCAGATGTAGCCTAGGCTGGTCTAGGTCATCTAACGGCATCCAGGCCGTTCTAGGCGTCTCTACGAGTCTCCGTTGAGTCGGTAAGTCTTCCAAGACGGTGCATATGGTGGGATAGGGGCTAAGGTCATGATGACCTCCGTAGGAGGGGTTCTCGGTTACATGTTATTGTAACATTACCTCCGTTTCTGGGTCGAAGTCACCGACTACGACAAAACTCTCTCCCGGGTTTCTTCGTCTGGAGTTGCAGTAGTACTGCGGGTATCAATAGGAGTGGGCGAGCGCGGCGCGGGGTTGTTCGCGATTAGTTCTTCTAGCGCAACGTGGTTCTTCTCCCAATCTACGAGGAGTTCGTAGTATTCCTCGTCGTCTCGAAACTCTGGGAGGCATGATACTTCTCCGAGTTGAGGGCAGTGGACCGACAGGTGGTCGGGTCCGATTTCGTTGCAGATGCAACACACAGCGTCTGGACACTTTCTAAAATTGTGTCCGTATCCTCCGCATCGTCGACAGATGCAGGTGCGGTCTACTCGCGCTTTCTTGGTAGGGCGCGGGGGTCTTTCTAACTTTTCTCCAACGCGTTTCTTCGCGACGTCTACGAGTTCGCTGAAGTTGTCGGGGAGTAAGTGGAGCGCCATTGCGCGGATTTTCTTCTGGTCTTCCAGCACTATGAGGGCTCTAGTTGCTGGGTCTAAGTCTTCACGGTTCACCGATAATTCTAGGTGTCGCGTGGTGCGGATGATGTCTATCACCAGTGATGCGGATGCGGCGATGTTGACATCTGACTGTCCTAGGATGTCGCTGATCTCTAGGAGAGAATGGCCGTTTCGGCGACGGCGCCTTTCTCGAGGTGGTCGAGGATTTTGGAAAATCCCGAGTTCTTTAGGGGAACGATGGTAGAGGCTTCGATGTTGTTAGGCATGATTGTAGCGAGAGTTTCTGGCGAGTATATCGTTGTAGAGGGTTTATATGGGCCTCCAAGAGTGCTCTAAGCTCCGCTTGATCAGTTAACTTATCTTTTAATCTCTTTATCAAAGTTCAATCATGAAGGCGTGGAATGCCTCATGGTTCTCTTGGCAGAGGGGGAAGTCACCATGCCAGTGCGGTTCTGTGATATTTTCGAGTCATTCCGGACTATTAGAAGCGGAAGTTTTGCGTCATTGCGGACGTGCGTGTCTTGATCTTTCGTTTGAGTCGAATTCTGTCAAGATCTGGGGTATGTCGTATCGAGATGTTCTTTTTGTTGAATTTCTCGGTCGGTGTTCTAGAGGGTTCCATGGGCTTGCAGGAGTTTCCACGGAGTTCGTCTCGTGATAGTTTAGCGTCTTTCCGGACAGAGGCGAAGGTAAGGCATCCGGGGCTTGCAGGAGTTTCTCGGTGTGTTAGTCTTGTCTTCAAGGCGAAGGGGTCCGTATCTCCGGGTTCGTCCTTCTATTCTCAGTTTAGAGTCGTGATGGACTTGGGGATAGTTTAAGGTCTTTCCGGACCGAGGATAGTTTCAAGTCATTTCGGACTTCTGCGCAGTTTATAGTCGTGCCGGACTCCGGTATAGTTTATAGTCATGCCGGACTCGTGGCGATTGTCGATATTTATAGATAAGGGTGCAGCCGGGGTGAGGGGAATTAAGAGTAAAATGAGTTTTTAAATGAGAATTTCACCCCCCAAGTAGGCCGTTTGATCACCGATCAAATCTAGAAGTCTAAATCAAGGTTTCCGCAGTCAGGGTCAGACTGATCCGTGACTGGTGCGATCTCTCCCTGGAATAATCTAACATCCACGGGATCGTCCTGGCGGGGACAGTGTCTTGCGATACGTTTTATCGTTCGCTGGAAGTAGTTCTGCGGTTTAATCCGATCTACTTCCATCGGAGTCGTCGCGGGTTCTTCTGCTATGGCAGGGGCCGCGGGGGCAGTTTTAACGACTATCTCGTCGTTATCTTCATCGTCAGTTTCTTCCATCATTTCCTTATTGGCTAGTGTGGGCACGAGGAATGGGCGAGTGACTGGTGCGGTTCTCAATCGTTCTGGGAAAGAAACGATTGGCTCGGCCCGGTTGATCCATTGATCAGCGGCCGGTTCTTCTTCTGCTAGTTTATACTCTTGGCGGAGTTTCTTCGGTGACGGCGCTTCTGCCGTGACTACCGATCTACCTTTTCCAAGAACCGAAGCAGGTTCTGCTGAAAAGACGTACTTCTGAGTTTTCTCCGGTTCAAGGGCCGGTCTAGGGATATTTGCACGAGGGGGTTCCTCGTCGAAAGTGGCTCTGCCTTTTCCTAAGATCTGGGCAGGTACTGCAGAAAATCTATATTTATCTGCGGGTGGTGAGGTGGCAACTAAGTCCGACTGTCTCGTGGACTTCTTCTCGACGTTCTGGGATGTCAAGGCGTGGGGTTCCAACGGCTTGGTAGCCGGTGCGTATTCGAGGATTTCGTGGAGTTCCTCGATCGGGGTTAATGTGGGAATGAATCTCCGTTTTCCCGAAGTTAGTTTCGACTCGTTTCGGAGATCTTCCATCGGCGAATCAGCCGGTTCTGGTAGTTTAGCCTCATTTCGGAGGTTCTGCGTGACAGGTGCTTCTGTCAGATCTAGTTTATACTCATCTCGGAGTTCTTCTTTCTTCTTTGTCAGGGTGCCTACCTCCCTTCTTTGGCGCGTGTTTCGCGTCCTCTTTTCTTTACGGAAGAGCGGCTTCAACCCGTTCCTCTTCCTACCTCTCTCAATCATTCTCTCAAGTCCTTTCGACTTGTCAGTGGCAGGGATAGTTACCGTACCCTTCTTCCAATCTATGGAAGGCTTCACAGCGGCCAGCCATGTGAATCCGAGTAAGATGTCGTCTAGGCGCGGCATTACGAGGAATCGTCCGTGCATTACTCGGTCGTCGATCTTTATGATGATTCGGCAAAATCTCTTGACTTTGCCTCCTTCGACTATCGTTCCGTCTCCGTTCATTACCTTTTTTGGTGTCTGAAGGAGGTGCGTTCTAATGCGGTATTTCTTGCAGAGTTCTCTGCTTATGAATGAGTCGCATGCGCCCGAGTCTATGACCATGGTGGTCGTAATGGGCGGCTTAGTGATGGACATGAGGGTGGCGGCAACCCGTAGTTCCTTCTTCTTGGATACGCTGTTTTTGTTAATTTTCAGCGGTCCAGTCTTATCCTTACCAGCCGCTGTCTTGCGGACTGTTTCTTCTTCGATAATCTTTCTCCTCATCGGGCACTTGTGGTCGTTAGCTTTGTGTCCAACGTGATGGCAAGAAAAGCATCGTCGTTGCTTCAGGTGGTGTCTTGTCTCCATTCCTGAGAGGTTGGCGGCGGCGTCGGTATTTCTTCTGATCATCATGATCTGTGTCGGTGCGTTCATGGTAGAGGGAGTAGTGTGAAGGGACAGTGATAGGCTTAAGGATTCAAAGCTTCGTACGTCTGTCTTGACAATTTGTGGATAGCTTTACGCCGGTCTCGGCGGTTTGGTCACGAGAGTAGAGGTCTACGCTTGTCTCAGCGGTGCGGTCAGTTCAGTTTCAACGGCGGTGCGTGATGAGCAGGGCCGGGAAAGTAAGACTTGATTCTTTTGTTACGGACTAGGATAGTTCGAGCTCTCCCTAGGCGGATTGCCTAATCTGATAACGGGCTCGCTATTGGAGAGACGGGGATCTTCTCTCGAATGAGAGGTTCGGGGGTTCCACTTAAGGTAGCGTCGGCTTTCCTTAAGGTGCGGCTTAGACTGAAGGACTGGGACTGTCTTTCAGAGGAAGTTCTGGATAAAACCTAGTAGAATCAAGTAGGGAATATACATGATTCTGTCTGCTCTATATACTGTCGTCTGTGTGCACAGACCAATACTACGTTCGGTAGGTAGGTATAAGTGTGTCTATACAAGGGCATCTTATCTGATGCCATGCGGTCGATTATCTATACATGAGGCTTACCATGCCTCTCTTATCTGTCCTCAAGGCGTAGCATGCCTTTGAGTCTAACTGCGCATGCTGAGGCATGCGGCTTGTCTTCTGACCATGAGGCAGAGCTTCCTCATGATCCGGGTCGAGGACCATCTAGGTCCGATCAGATGTAGCCTAGGCTGGTCTAGGTCATCTAACGGCATCCAGGCCGTTCTAGGCGTCTCTACGAGTCTCCGTTGAGTCGGTAAGTCTTCCAAGACGGTGCATATGGTGGGATAGGGGCTAAGGTCATGATGACCTCCGTAGGAGGGGTTCTCGGTTACATGTTATTGTAACAAAAATCACACCTTAATAGTCCTTATTCTCCTTAGCCACCTTAGTAAATTTGTTAAGAAAATTAAGGGACAAAAAGGAACTCGATGTTTTGCTGATGCTCTAAGTATGTCTCACTCAAGGAACAGCTGGCAATATTTCTGTATGCCTCTGTCACTGGCCTGTCAATCAGGCATCTTGCAGAGAGTTTCCAATGCTCAAATGAAACAATTTCACAGTGATTGTTTTTTTTGGGAGGAGGTAATATCTAATAGTACATAGTTATTTCTGCAAGATGCTTGTCATCTTCACAACCAACCCATTCTATTCAAAATACATATGTTTTCCGGACAATTCAATTCCCCCCAAAATCCGCAAGAATCTGAAATGGAGGCCATTTTTCAAGGACACTATTGAAGCACTTGATGGGAGTCATATCCATGTCATGCCCAAGGCCATTGAACGTCCCATTTATTGTAATTGGAAGTGGTTTGTCTCGCAAAACTGCCTCTTTGCATGCAATTTTGATCTTAGCTTCATGTACGTGCTCACAGGATGGGAAGGCTCAGCACCAGATGCACACATCTATGAGGATGCCTGTGCTCATGACTTTCATACTCCCCCAGGGAAATATTGGTCGCGCATAAGGTAAGCTCTCAATTATTTTGTAAACATTGTTCTAAGTTTTACAGGCCAGAAACCAAGGAAGAACTATTTAATTTGCGACATGCATCAGCATGGAACGTCATTGAGTGCATCTTTGGTGTCCTCAAACAATGCTTCCACATACTTCTTCTTTTGCCTGCCTACGCTATGGAGGTCCAGGCCCAAATACCAGCCACATTTGCGCAATCCACAACTACATTCATGTGCACAACCCTAGTGAGGGTACTCCCCCTGTTGATGATGAAGATGGAGACAGAATTTTGGAGGAGGACCCTGACCTTGATGTAGCTGCTGATGAGGAGGCTGTTGCTATCAAAGAAGGCAATGAGGGTGACTTTCATCGAGGCACCAAAATGCATGATCACATCACTGAGGTGATGTGGGCTCAATATCAATGTGTCATATTGGAACATGGCTTAGAAGGACTTGATCCTGTAGAGGATGAGGAGGACAAGCTCGAGGGTAGTGCTGCTGATGATGAGGAGTTGGGGCCTGTGTGACAAGGCCATATTCTGAACTTAGTTTACAAGTAAATGAAACATTGAATCAACAATTTTGATAGTACAAGTATACAACAATTGCTGGATACTACACAAAGTAAGTAACCAGCAATATAAAATGTTGTGGTCTGCACAGCCTAGTCTGCTATACTTGTAGACAAGTGCATTCGACCCAAGGGGTTTGCTGTAAGGTATTAGAATAATCAGTTATACTATAAGGAAGATAGTCCGAAGTGTGGGAAACAAAGTCCAAAGGTATAATTATGAGTCCAAAGGTAAAAACATTGGGTCCAATGTTTTTGGACTTTCGGGTTAGCGGATTTCATCGGGTTACATCGGATTTGTGTCAGATTTGTGTCAGGAATGTAACGAATGTCGGGGATAGTGAATGGCAGGTTACTGTCAGTATTTTTGGAGTGTTTTCGGATAATGAAAGGATGATATTGTGGAATTCAACAAAGAACTACAAATATCAGATGACCTCCTCCTACTCGGAGGTAGAAAGGTAAATAAGTAAGTAGGAGGTATGTGAAATATATAGTGTCTATGTAGAATTTTGGAGCACTATAGGCGAAAGTAGTAGCGGTAATTTTCAGATCTGATGTCCTATGTAATCAGACATGTGGTACTGCAGACATATAATAACACGGTCTACAGTGTTAGTGATATAAAAACAGATAACTACGCACCTAGTGGGGATAGATATGACAGGACAGGACGTAGGGAGGATAAGTGCACAGGAAAATATTGGGTCTGATGCACGGGAAACGTCGGGTCTGTCGGACTACATCGGGTTAGCGTCGGGTTAGTGGATAAACATCGGATTGAGCAGGTGAGTGTTGGATAACATTGGGAAGTGATTTGAGTGTCTGACATGCATTGGGAATTAGCTGAATATGTGTTCAGTGTGAGGCTGAGTGCTACAATGGTTACATTGTCAGAGGTGATATTCTGTATCTGAAGAGAGTGTCAGCCATGGTGCAGACATCAAGCATAAACTATAGATTACCTTGTTGCAAATGTTAAAATTTTTCATCACACGATACAGTTGTTCTCCCAAATTTTCACTGCTATGACTTCCTTCCACCTCGGAGAATGCCATCAGTTCAGAGTGGAGTTTCCATTCTTGCGAGATCCAGTGTGCTGTGATTGCGAGGTACAATGTCATGATTTTTGAAGTCCACCTATCAAATGTGAGGGAGACATGACCCAGGGCATCCTACCAATAATAGTAGGAGATAACTCCATTTTTTTGGATTGTAGTGTGGTACATACTTGTAATTCTTTTGTGAGATCAGCTCAAATTGCCTCTGTGCATTCTATGATATCTTCAGTGACTTTCGTGCAATGGGGGATGTCTGAAATCTCTGTCTTGCTGCATCTATTATAGTGAAGAAGCTCCTGAAATGCATCATGGTCAACAATAGATAAAGCCTGTATGTAATATGTTGAGTAACACTACATGTTCGAGTTCTAAATGTACCTGGTCTGTTTCAATGATGAAGCGAATAATACATTCATGAAGCTGTTCTTGGCTCCACTCCTCTGGCCTCTGGACAGTTTCAGTGAAACTGAAAATTGATTGTTGTCTGTAGAATGTGTGTAAGGTCAGCGATACATTTGTGAATGAAGAGACTTGGCAGGTTGACACACTGCTTATTGCCATCAGATTTACCCTCCAAGCAATCCAATTCTTCTTGCGGAATACAATGTTTATGTATATCAATTTTTGCCATAATACATCTCTCAGTATACTTTGTAATGATCCATATCCATCCGACAAACATGTGTGCACATCATGCTATTATTACCCTTGAACACTGTCTGCAACTTCCCATATTTACTTGGATTGCACTTTTTCTTATCACCAAAATCACCGGGGTAAGCTGAAATATACAAATATAATTTCCTATCACTCACTTGCAAACCTGGCACACATAGCCTTCTACCAGATTATGGGAGTCGACAGGTTTGAACATGGTCAAAATATCAGCAGCACCATCCCCTTTTTTATGTCTCTTGTTCTGAGTAGGTTCATCCTCCTCATCATCTGACTCTTCACCTGCAGTACTAGTGTTAGATGCCAAGCCTTGAAATTGCAAGGCTTTAACTCGTTCTATCGGTGCTGGCTTCGAAGGTTTGGTTACCTTTGGAATGGGTGCATCTTTCCTATTCTGGCAAGTGCTCGAGCCTTTGGACTTGGAAATTGTGGATTTAGCATTATCTGCCTTGTGTTTCTGTGTGTTCCCAAAGGTTGCTGGAGTCAGTTGGGTACTAAATGTGAAGGTAGTAGATTCATTAGGTAATGTCGGTGATAGTGATGGAGAATCAACTGGGGGTAAGGAAGCAGTATTTTGTGTAAGTGAATGTACCCATTGTATATTGCAGGCTTCTTTGAGTGATGCGTCAACATTGAGTGCACACTGGTCCATTGTGGGGGGGGTCGAGACAAAAAGCCTCCAGGTATATTTGTTACTTAGTAGAAAAGTGTACAGTACCAAATATCTAGATGATCAAGATTCAATGTTGCCACTCATAACATCTGATCATATCTGTTTATGGATCCTACTGATTGGTTTGGTTACAGTTCAAACAGGTTCGCTATGGTCCACAAATTCAGTCAGTCCCCAAACCTTAAACCTCTCCCCTGCTGGATGCTCTCGAACCTGACCATTGTTGAACCAAACCATGGTCCGGTTCAAGGTTCAGAACCGGTTTGGAGGGTTCAGAACCGGACTGTGGCAACTTTAGTGCTGACATAATTGTTGGACTGCATGGGCTATGTCCGGACATGTGCCAATAGTGATGTACATCAATGAGCTGATGAGCGAACAGTAAGGAGTCCATGCCATAAGTTCATGTTGTGAGTCTGTAGAGGGGGAATGAGTGCAATAGAATAGATGGAGGCCTGTTTCCATTGGGGTTGAGACTGGGCATGCATCCTTCAAGCTGAATTGGTTGACAATGTGGTCAATCAGCCCAGTCTGCGACAGACTAATTGTCCAATTTGCATGATTGCATTCTAATGCAATGCCTAGGCATAAATGTGCTTCTCCAAGGTCGGATACAGACTATTTTGTCCGTAGTTGGTCCTTGAAGTGTGAGACAGCAGCTTTGGTACTCCCAACAGTGAGAAAATCATCTGCATGAATGGTGACAAGGAGGACTTCTGCATTTGTATAACAAAAGTATATGCAATGCTTGCATTTGAGGTGTTTGAATCCCCAGGCCAGCAGTGCCTCATTCATGGTCCTATTCTAGACAAGTCTCCCTTGCTTCATCCTGTATAATCCCTTCTGGAGCTCCCAAACCCAGTCTTTTTTGCTGGCTTCAACAAAGCCCTCAGGTTGGTACATGTGGCACACTTTGTCAGATTCAAGTAGCCCATGGAGGAACACCATTTTGATGTTGACCTGATCAATTTCCCAGTCTAGTGCAGCGCTGAGGTGAGTCAGAACACGGAAGGATTTGAGGTATGCTGTCAGTGCCAAGGTCTTCATATAGTCCTGGCCCCATACAGCAGAGTACCCATGACATACATATTGTGCCTTTAAATGCACTGGCTTACCATGTTGGTCACATTTAATCTTAAATCTTAAAAATGAGGTGTCCCCGCATGATATTTCTACCCAGAGGGATGGCTGACCATGGGACCAGTTTGTAGACACCAAGTTCTCATAAAGTGTTGAACTCCTCTGTTTGGGTCCAGTCTGATGCATTTTCAGAGGCCATGGCTTCACTGTAAGTGGTAGGATAATTGGGTAGATCATGCTCCAGGTTATCGTGCATGGCCGCAAAAACATCTGCCAGCATGCTAAGCTCCTCCTCAGAGAGAACAGCTGCTAGAGCATCCTCAGGAAGATATGCATTCATGGCCAGGGGTTGGGTATGATCCACCATAGCAAGAGCCTCTAGGACAGTACATTGTAGCACTTGGACTGGTGTTGGTCGCATATCCTGTCAAACTCATAGGTATCTCACGTTATACTCCTCGACACTCCTTTTACCTTCTGAGAGTTCTGTGTACTCATCTGAGTCGTCCGAAGGTTGTCCATCCCCTTCCGAGGCCTGTATACACTTCTGATCCTCTGTACCATGTCCTATCCACATCTGTTTGACTTTGCTGGTGCATTCTCATTTCAATTATCTGTTATTGATTATGTCTTAGGGGCACATACATCGAAAAGCCTGATTAATATGTATAGCTGCGCACCTCGTGCACCATTACATGCATATCTCTGTAGCAGCTCGCCTTGAGTCTTATTACATTTCGGATAGCTTATCTTGCTACTAGTTTCGCTGACGCAATTATGGACTTTCACACTGTAGGATATTATCTGACTCGCTAACTACTCGCACTTCACTTCACTTTCCTTGCTACGAGTCATAGTTTGTAGAGTCACTTCGGATAGTCATACTTCATGCAATCAATCTTGTGTTCATTCAGAACAATTGTTTGGCCTAACCGCTGCCAATTCACATCTCGCTGTCTCTTAGTTCTTTCAATAGACTTTGTTTAGTCATACTTTGGTACTTCTGCTAGTCTTACACTTCAACACACTTCAACAAACCCGCTGTATTCCCTCACTGGAACCTTCGCGCAACCTTGGACCTTTGTTTCTTGACTTTGGACCAACTTCAGACGCATCTTCAGAACTCGGAACACACTTTTGGTAAACTTTCCTGTTCTCCACTTCGATCTTAACAAGATATCCCTTGCATTTTATATCAAGAGATACTTCTATAGGCAGTCTCTTTGGGATGAGCATTACACTCACACTTTGAGTTCTAAGGTAATACTATTTGTAGCACCTACACAGAATCAACTCTTTACAGCATTGAGTGGGTGATACATAGGGCTTACCCTCCATGGTGCAATAACATGCAGAAGGGATAGGCATACACAAGAAACATCGTGGAGCCTCTGGAGTGTACAAGGATAGCAAAGGGAGGGGTAGTGAGGGTATGTTAATGTCTGTGATGTCCTCGATAGTGACCACATGAGAAGGTTCAGGAGGTGCTGATGAGAGAATGGGTGGATCTGTAGTGATAGCCGGCAATGGTGTGCCAAGGTGATGTGATTCTATAAATGAGACATGGTATGAGATGAATACCTTGTGGGAGGCCCGATGGTAACAACAGTAAGCCTTCGAGTCCAGAGAGTAGCTGATAAGTACACACTCGACAGACTGACTGTATACCTTAGGATTATGTTGATTCTGTATCAACACAAATGCTCTGCAGCTGATCTCATACAAGTGAGACAGATTCAGCTTGTGACCATGCCAGCATTCAAAGAAAGTATGATTCTCCTGAGAGATCACAGGGGTACAGTTAGAGAGGTAGCATGCGGTGAGAATGAATTCATCCCATCTGTTGATGGGGACATCACAGCTTGATTGCATGGCACAAGCCTTACCCATTAGCATATGGTGCAGGTATTTGACACACACATTCTGTGTGGAAGTGTAAGGGGTGGTGAATTGCTGCTGAGAGCCTCATGAGAGAAGCCATTCCCACATCGAGTTGCTCTTTAATTTGCCATTGTCGGAACGATATATACCCACCCTTAAGCCAGACTCTACTTCATGAGTGAGCGCCCATGCTTGTAGTACAGTCGACTCCCTCCTAACGCATACCTCTCGGGATAGCCCCAAAAGTATGGCTTATTAGAGAGTATGGGGTATCCAAGAGAGCCATATTCCACCGCTCCGAAGACACAAAATTTGTACTTGCTGACATTAGTATTGCTCTAGGGTACTATGAAGCTATTTACGAGAAAAATAATCAGTCAATGTTGTGTCCTTCATGCCCTGCATTTCGACTGCAACAGTCTGCTGTCCAAATGACCCTAACATCACCTCGAGCTTGCGTGCAAATGGTTCATTGAAGATCCCAAGGTATTTCCTCAATGTTAAGGTAGCCTGTAGCGCTTCACAACGTGTCGGGCCTGGCGCAGGCACATCAATATCTGAGTCATTGTCGCCATCGTCATTGCCTCCAGCAGCCTTCTCCCGCAACTTCTTTGCATCCATCACAGACTCAAAGATATCCTCATCCATCACATTGAAAATGTTGGTGGTCTCAATTGCTGGGTTCAGAAGTCCTGCAATATCCATCCAATTCGACGATTGGAGAGCGCCGGTTGCCTCGAGATCATCCAAGGCATTTTTAACAAGTGTCTCGGCATGTGCAGTGGGGTTGTTCGTGGCATCCGTTAGATGGACAAGGGACGAGATTGGAATGATGGGTCGAGTGGGTGATGATGTTGCCAAGTCAGGTAAAATGCCAGTGTTTCACCAACAGTTTCAGATTGTTGTAGTGTCCACTTCGTTCCATGCATCTTGAGCAAGTCTCATTGCCTCGAGTTGGTCAATGTCGTAGATTTTGGAGGGAGTAATGTTGGCTTCATAGTGGTCAACTGCATGACGGATGAACTTGGCGCAGTAATGTGCTTTAAAGCAGTGAATGATGCCCTGGTCATTAGGCTGTACATGCGCAGTGAGGTTTGGCTCGAAATTTTCAACTCGAATGTTGGTGAGGGTATCAGGAACGATGTGCCCTGAAAAATTGTCCTGAAAAAGAAGAATCTTCCTCCTCTCGCATCGCATCTTCTGATCCAAATCAAACAACCATTCTTGATAGAGCGAGGCTGTCATCCATGCCTTGGCATTGTTCCGATAGTAAAAGCCAAGCTGTGAGCCCGTCTTGTTCTTGAATGCGCGAGGTTTTTGTGCTTTTCCAATGATTAGTGGAGGTAGTTTCTGTGAGCCATCTGCGTTCGTCATGAACAAATAGGTCAACCGGACTTTGTTTCCTTTGATGCCAGACTGCTGCTTGTCTGAAAGACCACAGTCAGGAGGCATGCTGATTAACTTTGTTAAGGACTTTGTTACTGTTCAAAGAGGAGATAACTTATGCATAGAATAATGAAGATTTATCTGTGTTGAAGATGTCGTGTGGCTGATATCCATGCTTTTTGATAAGCTCTTGCACATGCTGTCATTCCTTATCAACAGTCTCAGAGGCCACTGAAGCAGCTTCACCATGACATTTTATTTCCTTTAACCCAGTTCTTGTCTTGTACCGAGTCAACCACCCCTCACTAAGGTTCAGTTGCTCGTCCTCTGGCACACCAATCAGGTCTGCAAATTTTGTCCATTTTTGGTGGAGAACCATGCCAGTGAGAAGAATTCCATCAGCCATTGCCTTTGAGACCCAGAGATCTAACATTTCGGTGACCTCAGAGTGCTGAGTCTGACAGATCCGTTTTGCCGAACGAGCTGGACCTGTGCTGATATCATATTCCTCGCACCATTTTTCTTCATTCTTATACCAGGCAGATATTCTTGGCTGTTTAAGTTGAAGGTTTGGATAGATTGCATCAAAATGCTTTGCCATTTTGCTTTGATTTTCTCCATTAGCATGGTGCCAGTCAAGGATTTTAATTCTCTGCTCCAATGTAGCATTTTCTTTTTTCGTAAATGCTGGTTTCTGCATGACTTTTCGCTGGTTGTCACTGCCAGATATTTTCACTGGCGCTTCAGGACCTGCAAATAGACTTAAGTATAAATCATATAATTTAGGAATGTCATACGCTTGCACTTCGAGTTCTTTGCAGGACCATGACTCTTCTTACCACCTCTGGCAATGTTTTGTAGCTTCTCCACAACAGATCTGTCATGTGAGTTCAGCCTATTGAGCCCTCGCTCATAGTTTAATGCATGGTCCAAAGCATCGACAACTCGTTCTTCATCCACCAGATTTCCTGCATTATCCAGCCACTCCTGGTCACTGTCCGATATGGGCTGGCAGGCCTTTAATTCGCCCTCAAGCCTTACTTTCCAGTCTTGTATTTGACATTGAAGCTTTGCTAAGCCCTTTTTTAGGATATTGACAGGCTTCATAATGACAAAGAAGTTATTATTTCAGAGTCCCAGACCATTGTTGTCATCCTGGGATATGGATTACATGATATATTTTCCTATTGTAGTGCTACATCGGCATTATCCGACCCAAGGTATGGGTTATGATTGCCAAAAATACCTATGGGTTATGCTCCCGAAATCCCCGCAAACCAACTCGGGAAATCCAAAAATGTATGTCCTATGAGGGAGTATGGGTTATACCTGGTATGCGTTAGGAGGGAGTCGACTGTACTGGGAAAGTGTCAGACTTTGCAGTGATTGGGATGGCCCAAGCATAAGATAAAAAATCGACAATAATGTCCATGATGTATCTATTACCAGCGGCAGACACAGTATCGGGGTGCTCCGACATAAGGTCAACATAGATGATCCCCAACTTCCTCTTTGCTCTATTCCCTGTCTGAACCTTTGGGACAATGTTTCTAGTCTGCTTCCTGAGGATGCAATTGTCACATTTGGGCGGTACAGCAGAAAGATCAATAGACATACCGATAGCATTACCGGAACAAGCAAGGTCATAGACAGCACGGAAATTCACATGTCCAAGGCAGTGATGCCAGGAGTGAAGAGTGGGTTTGATGTTTGCCATGTAGGCATGCTCAGCTGATAGCTGTCCACCAGAGAGGGCATAGAGACAGTGAGATGTTAAGGTACCTGAGCACCTGTTCATGGCAGGGTGATGCATAACCATGGCTAACTACAGGTATTTTGGTTATGCATGGCTGTTGCTAATTCCCAGACCCATGTATTTTATGCATAATGGTGCCTGCACCTCATTGATCCTTCCCACAATATTTCCACACCTCATAGCTTCGCATTTTTGGCCACCTGCCGTGGGAATTACCCCACAACACCCAAAACATTACCCAATATGTTATACCCCACAATTTCAATTATTCCCACACCCTCCCCACTTCACTGCAGCTTCACTACCACACCACAACAGGTCCCCCTTTATATACAAGTAGTTTAGTATATATGTGTACAATATAATATAATAGACTGCTTTTTTTGTTTGTTTGTGTCACTGCTCCTCCTCCAGGAGCAATTCAACATAGGGTAGGGTACAGAACACTTTCGCATTTTTGCCCCTTTGGTGGGGAAGTGTTCTATTATATTCAGAACATGTTTAGGAGTATATGTAAAGATATTCCCATCTTTATTTGACCCCCTGAAGCACCCTACATCAATAGATATAGCACATATGCAAGAAAACACAGAATATGTTCCCATTTAATTATTTCTGGGTGGACAGACTTGGAAAAATGATTCCCAGAATCTATTAAACAATAGTAACAATGTATCAGAAGCCTATGACCATAGGACAAGACCTTGTTGTGTGGTGCATCCCCCCTCTCCTGGTGGTTCACCCCCTGTGAAAATTTTTCCTGAAGGTCCGGACCTCAATTGAGGTGAGGGCTCTATTTCTATGTACACTTGGAGTAGATACATCATATAGCTGGCCCAGGACACACATAGGATCTTGCTACAGGAACAAAAACATAGAAAATCCCACTTTTGATACTTTTGATGTTTTTGAGTGTCTTACTCTTGCATAAATGACCAGTTCTGCTCATATATAATCAGTAGTACATTTCCACATATGTTCTATGCCAAGGATCAGCCCCACATAGGGTGCAAATGTGATATCTGATGTACAGGGGGTATTTCTACTGATAAGAATCCTACATAGTAATCAAGCCTGTGATAAATAATCAGAGACCTGTAATACCTCTCTTATATGTCCCTGATAATGAATCTGAAGTTTTAGAAAGATCCATGAAGGACTGACTGAATCACAAGTAAAATGACATATATGTGAAAAGTGACAATTGACATCTTTGTACACAAAATCACATTTATATATGGTACAGGTCAGATATTTCATTGAAAATATGTAGGATACATGGTAGACTACTAAAGAACCTATACTACATACTGCCCTGAGGTTGGAGGGTAGTGGAAGGGATGTGGTGTATATCTGAGTTGACTCAGTATTCAAGTCCTACTACTACCTAACTGACCATTTTCGATGTTTTAGGTCTTTGAACTTTCCCACACTCAATTTCTTGTCTATTTCACTTCCTCAGCACTCAATTCTTGATAGATTGTTTTGTAAATGTAGACATATGATACTGAATATATTTGAAATCTACTCCAGGTGTCTGATTATTAAATTTCGATGTTTTGAAAGTATAGGCTCCTTATCAGTAGAAATAGCAAGCATCCACACTAGCCAAATCTTCAGCCTATTTTGAGCTGATCTGTGTCATATAAAGTATGCTATGCTAATGATATATGATCAGGCTGGATTATTTATGCAAGAGTAAGACACTCAAAAACATCAAAAGTATCAAAAGTGGGATTTTCTATGTTTTTGTTCCTGTAGCAAGATCCTATGTGTGTCCTGGGCCAGCTATATGATGTATCTACTCCAAGTGTACATAGAAATAGAGCCCTCACCTCAATTGAGGTCCGGACCTTCAGGAAAAATTTTCACAGGGGGTGAACCACCAGGAGAGGGGGGATGCACCACACAACAAGGTCTTGTCCTATGGTCATAGGCTTCTGATACATTGTTACTATTGTTTAATAGATTCTGGGAATCATTTTTCCAAGTCTGTCCACCCAGAAATAATTAAATGGGAACATATTCTGTGTTTTCTTGCATATGTGCTATATCTATTGATGTAGGGTGCTTCAGGGGGTCAAATAAAGATGGGAATATCTTTACATATACTCCTAAACATGTTCTGAATATAATAGAACACTTCCCCACCAAAGGGGCAAAAATGCGAAAGTGTTCTGTACCCTACCCTATGTTGAATTGCTCCTGAAGGAGGAGCAGTGACTAGTGTTGCCGCAGCTTCGGCTTCGAGCCCGGCTGCAGCCAAAATTAAAATGTGGCTGTCCAAGCCGTTACAAATGCACAGCTTACATACTCAAGGGCTCGGCTCGGCCAATTTAGCCATGGCTGGCAGGTCAAGCCAGCTGGCAGCCGTTATATTTATAAAAAAAATCAATAGATTTGTTGGGGACAGTCCACCACGAAGCTCTCAAATATGCATCCTGGCACCCAGTCACAGTAGGTTTAAGAACGAGGACTGGCCATTGGTTCTGCCGTTCAATGGTCTGCTCGGCCGCAACTGACACGCACGACTCTTTTTGTTCGCGACAGATATGCTCGGACAGTGTCAACAGATCGGAAGTCAACACTTGAACAACAGCGGATTCACTCACTCAATACTTCGGGCATAGACTTCGTGATGAGAGTGGCACGCAGTTTGAGAAAATGGCAGGAAATGGCGGTGATGAAGTTGGGCTTGGTGCAAAGGTTTCAGATGTGACAGAAAGCACTGTGTACGCATGACAGAGACAGATGACATGAATGCAAGCTGACATAATGTTTCCCACAGTATTTTTTTCAGCTCTGCAACGGCTGTCAGGAAGGTGATCAATAATTTTGTTGCCTGTTGTACTCACCTAGCGGGAGGATTTGAGAAGCCATGATGGTACAGTTTGTGGTGGTGCAAAGCAAGATGGGCGAGACATGTTGGCATCAGCATTCAGATCAATGTTGTAAATTCATGTATCGCATAACAGACATCATTGGGTAGTACAGGTTACCAATAATAAGCATTATCAGCTACTACACTGAATCATTTTCTCGTGCTCTGACATATATTGTTGTCATAAAGGAATTTGCGTCCATTAGACGCATTACATGTAACATACCGCACAAGCGTAAAGGGTAAGGAGAGATCACAGGTTGCAAACAGAATGGGGAGTTGAGCGATAATGGTTGGTGCAAGATATAAGTGACAGTAGCACACAGTGGAAGAGATAGGCGAATCAACAAGATCAACAGTTTACTGCTGACCGAAACTAAAGCCTCCTTGAGGAGCAGTAACATCCTGGAAATGCGCAGATAATTAGTACATGAAAAAGGACAATATCAGCGAACTCACAGCAAATGTACCAGTAGCATCAAGGCTAGGTGCGCTAATTGCTGCATCCACTTCCTCCTCATCTGGGAAGTACTTGTCCATGATATTGAACACATTCTTATATATCTCTAGGTTGTCGTGTGATTGGAGGTTGTGGATGGTGATCATACCGCCCACCTCTTCGACATATAGAGCATATTGGTTGACAGATCTGGGACCTCCAGCCTGTTTATCCATCTCGCCGACCTTCAGAATGTTATCGAGACCATCAAGAGCAACTTAAATGATCTTGTTATCCATCATAGTGAGCAGGTCACAGAGTGGCTTGATACAACCTTGCGAGACGAGATAGCGGATCTGCGCTGGTTTGTGAAGACCGCCAGACATTGCATTTGAAATTGCCCAGCAGGCCTCCTTCCGCATTTTGAAGTCGGCATTGGAAAGGATGTTGATGAGTGGAGGAATGATGTTGGCATCAATGACTGCCTGAATTTGGGGAGGTGACCCAGTGGTGATGTTGGAGATCGTCCAGCACACTTCTTTCCTGATACCCTCTTTTGGGGAAGATAGCAGCTAAAGAAGAGCAGGTAAAGCCCCAGATGCGATAATGACCTGAGTCTGAAGATCATCTCCAGTAACAATGTTGCCAATTGAACAAAGAGCGGGCATTTGCACGGAGGTTGAACTGTGCATGAGTAGATCAACAAGGCACTGACATACAGCTGACTCGATAACTGCTTGGATCTTGTAAATATAATCGATTTGTTGGAGACTCAACACGTCAAAGTAGAGAGGTGCCGGATGTTGGTTGTGCAGTTAGAAAGACGTTTTCGAGAATCACAAGGAAAAACGAGTCAACAATTAAAGCTAGTCTAGAAAAACAGAGCGAGGAGGAGCAAGACACTAGGACAAGTATGGGTAGTAGTAGACGAGAAGCAAACATGAGCAAGAATCGAGTGAAAAGTATGATTATACAACAGCAGGAACATCTGGAACATCATCACATTCTTGCTCTGCAATGATTCTGAGAAGGGCCTCGTATTCAGGAGTCTCGGGAGTGAAAGAGGTCAAAAGATCACTGGAGCCAAATGTCGAAGAATCACCAGAGCTTAGGGCGCACATCAAGTCATACTCCATGTCCTTCTGCGAGGCTTGCCAACCGTCAGTGAAGTTGAGTCGCTCTTTCTTCAGCGAAAACTTGACCATTTGTAAGGCCTCCATCAGAGGCGGGCTGATGCGATTTCTTCTCTTTGTGTATGTCTCACTGCTGGATGAAAAAATGTGTTCGCAGGGAACAGCGGAGGCCTGGATGGGGAGATAGTCCATTGCGATTGAATAGATGGTCGGAAATATGGGCTGTGCGGTCTAGTCAACACATCATGATCAGCAAAACGTAATGGAGACATAGGACTCTTACCGTCCAAAATGCAAGTAAATTTGTTCCCCGTGGGCTACGGACAGCCGTGCTGTAAGAGCTAAACTCCTGTTCTACTGTTTGGGTGCCACCCTCATTATGCGGCAGCATATCTATGTCAGAAAGTCCATAGATCGTTGAGCCTAGTGTTGCAGCAGCACGTGTCTGGTGATCTGACTGTTCCAAGGGTAGAGAGAGTGCGGAGCCAGAGGTATCTCTCGCTCTTCTCTTCCGCATCTACAGCATATCAGATCAAAGTTGCACTTTTATGAGGGTAAATAAACGCACCAGTTCAAGAATATAATCCCTGGCCTTGTTGACTCGGACCATGTCCCAATTATCATTCATCCAAGACATACGAATCGCAGGATCAATGACTGTACAAACACACATGAGAATCAGCCTTGAACAAAAGAAACACGTGGGACTGACACATGGCGACTCCATATGCTCCTGTGTGGCTCATCCGGTCATGGTATTTATCAGTCCAAGTTAAACCGATGGCAACAAAAGGTGCCAAGTGCGCAAAGCGCTGCGCCAAGTCCTTCCACTTTTTGACCAACCTTTCAAAAGCTGGAATGGTACAACTTAGCACAGGCGTGCTTTCACTAGACATGCTTTGCTGAACAGCATGCAGTGCCTAATATAAAATGGTAAGTATATCTCAATTTTGGACAAATTAAGGCCGACCTCTAGGACCACCTCAAGATCTTGCAAAATTTGCCATTCCACTGGCTCTAACTTCAGATGGAATATAGCCCTTTGATCATTATCATCAAGGAAGTTGTCAACGGCCTGGGCTGCTGTTTAGCTGATGCCAAGGATTATGAAATGAGGCCTTACCTGCCGAAGTGTTCTTAAACGATTAAGCATGATGTAGGTCGAGTCCCAATGTGTGGGCTCATCGCACAGCAGTTCAACAACCGGGAGCACTATCTCCTCATAATTGTCATTTCGGAAAATCTTCGCATCGTTGCCCAAGCGAATGACATCTCTAAAGTTATCACGTCGTTTGTTTGACACGCGGATCGCACGCACAACGGCCCTGGCCTGACAGATAACATCACCTTGCAGAGCCGTGATATACACCGCCTTGTCGAAAGAGACATTGCCAACTACGAAAGGACCAGCGACATCTGAAAGGTCCACAGTAGAATGCTCGTCCATGATGTGCTGCACACATATATTGATTATGTGTGGAAAGCATGGGATCCTGCGATCAACAGCATCGAATTCGATCCCTTGTCGCAGCAATTGGCGAGAAAGTTCTTCCATTGCAGTCTGGTTATTGAAAGCATTGTCGAGTGTCAAGTGTCCCATCTAAACCGAGTCAGAGCATGTCAAACAGCACAAATGAACACTGACATTATGTATCACACCGGCACGCTTGATCAGATTGAAGATTGTTGACCCGAGTGCCTTCCCTGTATGACTACCCGGCATGTAATGAAAAGCGATTAGAGCGCCCTTCAAGATGAGCGCCGAATTGGCATTTTCCCTTGCAAGCCAATGGGCAGTAAGTGCGAGGAAGGGGCGGAGCTTAGGATCTGACCAGAGGTCAGAAGTGAACGAGACTTTTCCTTGGGCCTTCTACAGGACATAAGATACTGCATATTATCAGTAGCTAAACAATTACTGCAAGGTCACGTTTCATGACCGGGAAGTAGTCATGCCACGCATCTATGATCAGTGAGCGAAATTTTGTGCGGCGAGGAATATCCGACTCCTTTAGATCTTGACGCATGAGACGGAGCAGCCGGCGAAACTCTGGGCACTCGACAACATTAATTGGCTGGAGATGACCGTTAATAATGTTGCATGTAAAATAAATACTACTCACCTGGTCATCAGCTATGATGAATCTAACAATATGTCGGTGCATCTCATCAACTGAAAAGTCCGGCAAAACAGCTTCTGACTGTGCAGGCAGTGAATTGTTGCATACGGGATTGGGGGGAACACCGAGTGTCTCAATTGCACCATCTGGGTCCTGGCTGAGCCTTTCACGCATCTGCGAGATGGTCCAGCCCTCGTCGAGTCGGGATTGCACCTCGTTGATCAAAATTGGCCAGGCCACTGGGCCCCGGCGCTCACATTCTGCTAGGTAAAGGTCCATGTGATAGACATGCACGTGGGTGCGAAGAGTGCCCGTGGTTGAACTAGCAGCGTACATCTGGATTTTCCATGAAGGGTCTTTCTTATGTATATCCCTGTTGGAGGAGTGAGATTGACAAAACACTCCCAGACATGACACTTACTCGCAGGGGATACAGGTATGTTTAAGTGATGCCTCTGTCCTATAGAAGTGAGGGATGTCGACAACTGCCACCCCCTTTTGTTTTCTTTTCCCATCATGGGTGGCCAAAGGATTCGATGGAGTCGTAGCAAAGGGATTGACTAAGGTTGTGGCCAAGGGATTGGTTGGGGCGGTGGCCAAGGAATTAGTTGGGGCGGTGGCCAAGGGATTAGGTGGAGTGGTGGCCAAGGGATTGATTGGAGTAGAATTGAGGGCACCGTTGCCTGTCTGAAGTGGGCTAGAGGCTGGATTAGGTGCAACTATTATGGGAGCACCATCCTCCTCATCATCGGCACTGATTTCGTTGATGTTGAAGAATTCAGTATCACCGTCTTGATATCTTCGAGGACGCTGACGCTCTCGTTGAGGGCGTCAGAGGGCAGTGGAAGTTGCTGCAGTAGTATTGATGGTTGCTGCAGCAACAGCAGTAGTGGTGGGATTGGGAGTAACAGCTGGGGCGTCAGCCTGGGTAGCATTGGCATTTTTTCGATTTTTGCCGCGACGGTTGTTCATATTAGTGATGATAGAGCTATAGATACAACAAGCGAATCACCTGTATATATATAAAACAAAACTTCAACCTGGGGAGACCCAGGAAAATCCCAATGTGCGTGGTGGGGAAAAACCAGTTACACCTGGACTTGAGGCTTGCCAGGATATTTAGGGTTACAGGGTCTGATCACTATAGCATTAATGGAAATATGCAAACAGGACAATGGAACGCACGCTGGTACATAATATCAGCTGTCTTCGACAGCATCACAAGTGAAAGGTCCCTAGGGCCTAGGCTGTGCTGCATGACATAGTCTTGAATGTGAGGTAGGGGATGCATCAATGAGTCCGTGAGTAGGAAAGCATAGGCTGAGTTGTTGCTGGGGCTGTGCTCGAGGCTGATCGAATCCAATAATGATCAAGATTTGAGATGTGATGATTCGGAGCCAGCAGCAAGTTGGCAGCAAGTTGGAAGATAAGAGACACGTGGGAGTCACTCAGAGAGGAGTCAGGATGTACATATTACATGATGAGCGTCACTGCACTGAAAGTTTAAGTCCTCATGTTCGTTTCACAGCTTCAAGCAGGCTGTGTATTTTAAATATTATTAATATTCCATTTAAATTGCAAATACATGGTAGCTATAGGAAATACAATGCAGATGCCACCCGCTCGCTACACCTCTGGCAGCCTGACTATATACTAGATGTATGCACGCAAAGACCACATGATTTGACTTGTGTACAAAGGAAGGAACAGGTAGAAATACTCACTTGTTGACAAGATTTCCAGTTGCCAGTTCGCACATGAGCGAAGAACGTCTGTGCACCGAGTTCCTCGCTCTGAGGTTGCTGCTTGAATGCATTATCAAACATGGCTACCATGTCGGAGTCTTGTTTGCAGTGTCCAAGAATGCAAGCGTGTCGATCTTTGATGCAGGATTCTCCGAAAGGCGGAAAGCCCACAGAATAAGAGCCATGTTGACGAAGACCGACCGATTCGCGAGATGTTGACTGGGACACACTCTGACATATTCAAGTAAGACATAAGAAATGGTCGAGAGATGAATGATGTCACTCACCAATGGCCAAAGCCATAAGTAAAAAAACAGAGATCATCGTGCACGCGACCTGCATCATCAATCCAACGCTGAGGATTAAATGTCTGTGGTTCTGGAAAGACTTCAGGGTGGTTTGCGATGGCCCTGAAGCACGAGCGTCAGACCCAAAGGTGAGAGGACGAAAATGATTGCCTACTGACCAATGGTTCCCAATAACGGTCGCACCTGCCGGAATGAGGTAGTTGTTCCAAATGATGTCCTTACTCGCGCGATGTGCAAAGCCCATAGTGCAAGGTGGTCGATCATTATCGCATCATCACAACACAAATAAGACGTACCTCCAATACTGACAGGTCTCCACCTGAGACTCTCGAGCATAAACACGGTAACCTGCAGCAGCATTTCCCGATCATCAAATGTTGGCACTAATCAGTAGCTATCTCAGTCAGTAGACGAATAAAGAAAATGCATAACCTACGCTGCGTATGCCCCATGACATTATCGAGTTCCTCTTGTACGCGAGCCTGCATATCTGTATGAGTGGCAGCAGCCATCATCATAATTGTGATTGCAGACGCAGTCTACAACAGTTGTTGAGCGAAGACATGATGCAATGTAAGAACTTACCGTATCAGAACCGGCCCCAAATATCACACCTGCAAGGTATCCCAGTCCCTTGTCTTCGAGCTGGTACTGTTTCTGGTGCTCTAATATGAACCTCGCAAAGGATGGCCTTGCAGTCCCCTCACGCTTCACAATGGTGAGCAAGCATATATATCATCACAGGAAAATCACGGACCATCTGTCTTCGCACTGCGTCTAACTGCCCGTCATAGAAAGTAAGTTCTTCTTTGTGCCATGCATTCAGCTGACTCCGGTAGCCTGGGACGAAATGCAAGATGGGATACGCATCCACAAGATATGCTCCCGGCTTCATAGCTTGACCAAAATGCGCAGAAAACATGTTAATGGAAACGACTTCAGGATCTGTATATGAAGCCGGAGTGATTTTTCCATAGGCGAAGGACATGATCACGGAAGCTGAATAACTAAAATCTTCGGATTACCACTTGTACCGCGAGTATGAGCTGGTGTTCGTACCGCATGGCATGTCTCTGGTGGTTCTTTGGATCATTTAAGATATCTAGAACCAGATTCTTCGCATGCCTGGTCTGCATGGGCTCATAGGTCTCCGCAACCTTAGGTTGCAAGTTTGCATGCAAGACCCTGCTTTACATTTAGTCACTGATCACACCTAGTAGAGACAGGGTGCATACCTGCGCATCCGGCGCCATCTCTCATTACTGTCCTCAAGGTGCATTCTCAACCCGCCAGACAACGTCTCTTGCACTGAAATAGAACGTGGGCGGTCGGCAACATTTGCTCCCTGTTTTTCCATGATATCCACCGCAGCCTGTGACATGATCTACTTCATGTCTGGTTAGACAGTGTATTGTTTTATGCTAACCTGATGGCGTCCTATAACTACAAAAATCCTATGCCCTTGTTTGAGCGAGAACACAGGTCCGTATTGTTCTGTCCATTTCGCGAATTGAAACAGCGCACTGCGTGAGGGGTTAGACAGAGATCATGTTGGTATCCCTCGACAATGACTTACTATGACTTTGGCATCACATTTCCTAATAGCCAACGTCCAGGTGGTCCAGGGGGTAATGGCAACCGTCTTGCGGCCTGGTATTGTTGTTTCACGATCCAGATGCTGGCTAAGATGATGATGAGGGTGCATGCGGCAATGATAATCGCCATTGAAATGGTCGAGCTTGCTGATAGTCACGATTCAGACACCCCGCTACTTTGCAACACGTTAAGTACAAGTACTCCAGAACAGAGAAGTGGCGACTTACTGTGATGAGCGACGGGTACGGTGAGGTTAGTGTGCATGATTACGCTCACCTATACTTATACAAACAGTGATTGAACGCCTGCATGGATAAATCAGACCTGTGCGAATCACGTATTGCGGTCTTCCTATAGTAAGAACCTGATGCTGACCACCCTGGTCCCTGGCGATAAGTTAATAGTGGACGCGCGTGTTTCAAGACATTTGGACTCCACCTGAATATCAAGGTAGATCTCCATGTCGTTCTCTGTTCAACAGTCGCAGGTACGCCAACTCGTATGCGATGTAACGCCGCAGGGTTATCCATCCGATACCGTGTCATGGACTGTTCAATGGAAGGAACAGAATCCTTGACAAGTTTGAGCATGGTCATGTACTGCGAGAAGTGTATGTATTCCTAAGTCTGACATGAAGTGAATTTAAGATGGGAACATACTGTACTGTGGTAATTGCATCATGAACATAGGCGGTGGCGGAACGGAGATGTGAGCACAAAGTAGGGTACGGAATGGTAAAATGAAAAGGATGTATCAGTGAGTTGTTTGGCTTTGTTTGGCATTTGCGCACAACGGTTCACATATTTCCTTTTGGAGATTGTTGGTAATCTGACAGTATCCAGCGTTTCTCAATAGTTTCACAAACAAATCAAAATATATACATCCATCATACTATGCAACGAGTTTCTTTTTCTGACGTGGGGTAGAAGTTGTTGAAGGCGGTAGGGGGCCATTGCGAGGATGTAAACTAGGTTCATGAATCATGAGTGTGTGAAGATTAAAAAATCATGTACTCACACACGAGTTGATTTGTGAACAGGTGTTGGTTTTGGTAGGCACAGCAACACCACCTCAGCCACCGAGTGAATGTTGGAGGTTGGAGAATGTATGACAGGGTCATTGGGCTGGATGAAATCCAGCAAGCCAATTTCTGTGGTGTGAAGACCGCGAAGCAATGAGCAAAGGTAATCGTAGTCAGGATCTTCTGAGAACGAAAGAGACTGCGAGTAGACTAGAAGGTTTGCGAATTCAGGAGGAACACCATCACATAAATCTGCGATGGTGGTGTCCACTTTGCATTCGAGTATGTCAGAGGTGGAGAGCTTCTCGTGGTTGCTGGTTAGCCATGGAAGGGAGCCAAGCAAGAAATAGATCAACATATATGAAAACGACTTGAGGTCATCACGACAACCGGGCTCCAAGCCCAAGTGGTTGTTGATTGAAGCGAAGGCAGGAGTGCCTGTGAGAGGTTGGCCCCGGCGAAATGGTATATGTGTTTCAGTTGCAGCATTCCAGTACATCTTTGCGATACCAAAATCGACAACAAAGAGAGTTTGCGTTGACTCGCCAAGACCCACTAAAATGTTCTGTGGTTTGATATCACCGTGAATGTAGCCGTATGAGTGAATGTACTCGAGGCGTGAAAGCTGAGAAATATATTAGCATCTGCAATGTCCCACTCAAAGTGATGTACCAGCTGGTCTCCTATATTCACAACAGTGTGAAGGCTGAATTTTCGGTTGCGTGCCTTGAAGATATCATGCAATGATGGGCCAAGGAGTTCGAGAGCCAAAGCATGATATGTCGACTCCCTACCGAACCAAATGACACAGGGGATCCCAACTCCATTTCCAAGTCGTTTCAGAATTTTGTATTCGCACTCCACAGAAGATGGGCGAGAGGTGAGGGGCTCAAGTTTGATGGCAACTACATCATCATTGAGGAAGTTCTGTGCGCGGTATACAACAGCTAGTAAGTAGGCTTAGCGAGACTATGCATTGAATATCAATGTCATGTAACTACGTACCATATGACCCAGATCCCAGAATGTTACCCAGCCTAAATCTTCCGTCAACTCAAGCTGGGACTTTACTCATGCTGTGAAGCCTGCGATAGGTAAGGACAAATACAATATATTCAACAACAGATGGTTGAATGATGGGGTATGCGCGTGCACTGCGTAGGGAATGAGAAGAAGTGAATCCAAACACCGTCAGCAATGAGATTATTGGTAATGAAAACAAACGTTGGCTTGAGCCGGCTTGTGTGGCTAGCCAGCTGAACCAAGCTGGATATAGGTAGCTTAACTCACCAGGAGAGCCGAACTGCTGACAAACTGACAAAAGCCGAGCCCGAACCAGTCCGAGTCGAGCTGCGGCATCACTAGCAGTGACACAAACAAACAAAAAAAGCAGTCTATTATATTATATTGTACACATATATACTAAACTACTTGTATATAAAGGGGACCTGTTGTGGTGTGGTAGTGAAGCTGCAGTGAAGTGGGGAGGGTGTGGGAATAATTGAAATTGTGGGGTATAACATATTGGGTAATGTTTTGGGTGTTGTGGGGTAATTCCCACGGCAGGTGGCCAAAAATGCGAAGCTATGAGGTGTGGAAATATTGTGGGAAGGATCAATGAGGTGCAGGCACCATTATGCATAAAATACATGGGTCTGGGAATTAGCAACAGCCATGCATAACCAAAATACCTGTAGTTAGTCATGGTTATGCATAAATATGACAGCATAGCCTGACCTGAGAGCATGCAAGTTATGTTATGTGATTGGACCCAGCAGTTGGTGGTGTCAAAAGATGTGACACATCAATGCACTGAGCAGAGAGTAGAAACAGATATGAGGTGGACAGTGGCAGTGGGGATGAAGAGAACATTGTCGAGGGTGATCTGGATTCCTCTAGCAACAACGAGGTGCAGAGTGCCGATGCCTATGGCTTGAATGGAGGAACCTCCAATGCCATTGATAGGACAGGGGGGAATGGGCCAAAGACTAAAGAAGTCAGCCTCATTGTTGCTGATGTGAACAGACGCGCCACTGTCAAGAAAAAATGAGACAATGGATGGGTCCACAATGGTGCATAGATGCTGGTTGGGAGCTTTGTAGGTGATACCAGCAAAGTCGACAGGACAGGTGTGTGAGGGCCAGTCGAGATTGGTAGTGAGAGAATCCACAGCAGCAATGAGTGCGGTATACTCATCTTCATCTATGGCAGACAGTTCATGTATAAATGTGGGAGTGATGGTGTTGCTGATGAGACCTGCATACTCAGTTGAAGGAGCATGAGTGTCAACCAGTTCCAGGGGAGACACCATGTAGATAGCCTGGTGCGACTCACTGTCAAGCAAGTATGCTTGACCACTGGTATCATAGCAAAGGCCACTGGGTTTCCCAGTGGCTGCTGTAGGGAACTGCATGGGTATACCCCCGGGTGTGCACAGTCAGACCCATACCCATACCCGAAGATATACCCATACCCGCAGTGTGGGTATGGGTATGTGTACAGGGTTTCCTTCTGGGTATCAACAACCCTGTGAGGGTAAACCTGTGGGTCAGCCGCCAGTGCTTAGCAAATATGTCCAGCACACGTCAGTGAATGCTGACGTGACTCGAACATATGTGGATGGCACAGGTGTCAAGAAGGAAGGGACAAGAGCCGAGGGAGAGACACAGCAACCAGCCAAAGGATAGAACCGGAGGAGAGGACATCGAGTGTGAGCGTATCCAAACAGAGAACGGGAATGATGTGCCATGGCCGGCTCGTGCGCTGTCCATCTTTTAGTTTATCTTACCGTATATGACTGTACCTGTCAAGTGAGCCGCATGTGTGATGTTGGAAAAAAAAACACACACCTTGTCCAACAAACATATGAGTCCCCCATCCAGAGTCGAGTCTACATGCGCAAGCAGCGCAACATATGAAATGAGTGGCAGCATTGGACAATGAGCGACAATGAGTTGATGCAAGTGCAAACGAGTGCAAATGGGTCAATACCAGTGCGAATGAGTTGAAACAAGCACGAACAAGTTGAAATGAATGCAGACAAGCGCAAATGAGTTGAGACAAGCAATTGAAACAAGTGAGAATGAGTATGAGTGAATGTGGAGTGGACAAGCAGATACAAGTGTGTACAAACAATGCTGATATTGAGAGTGACTGAAATGTGCTAAAGCACACAAAAACCTGGCACATGGGTATGGGTAGGGTACGGGTATCATAATATCCGACCCGTACCTGTACCCCACACGTACCCATACCCCGCACCCGCATGGGTATACCCGTACCTGTGCAGTTCCCTAGCTGCAGGCTTAGGCGCGGTGGTTGTCTTATTACCTGCTGATGACCCCCTAGCCTCTCATGTGGCACGTTTGTGCGCCAGGACCTTGTTGTGTTTTCCCTCCATAGCTCCTCCTTTGGTGAAGCAATCCTTGGTGGGGTGGCTTGAGTTGCCACAGGTACCACAGGAGACACGGAGCAAGAATCAATATCCAATTAATGATTCAAGGGGAGGAGGAATAAGCACATACTGTGAACGGTGGGCAACAACTTTGATCAGCATGGCTTGAGCTTGAAGCCAGATTGACACAGCAGTGTGTACTGAATTGACACAACTCAGGCCAGTGCATCAGTTGTTAGCACGACAGGGACCATTGAGAAATATTATCATTAATCAAAACATTTGATTCCATATTTTGTAGGTTTATAAAAACAAAATAAAATAATAACAGTAAAATGCACCTCCACCAATCGGAGGAGTGCACTACTGAAGTTGTAAACGTTCGTAAGTGTCCGTAATGCGCTCAACTTAAGCGTTCATTTCAGTTGTTTCAATTCGGAAACTGCCGATGCTGTACGTAAGAGTTCATTTCTTAATTTGTTCGCTGATGCGCTTGATCTAAGACCAGGTGAGCAGGCGAAGCGCCTTGAACGTTCTGAACGACACTTGCAGCAACTTGCAATGTACACAAGTCATCAATGAACCGGTGATCGGAAAAGTCAAGTCCATGTGCCGGTTAAAACTGGCAGGTTCAGCGTCTTGCAGCTCGTTTGACTGAACTTTAACTGTTACAGACTTACAGTTAATTCACACCAGACTCAACCTCGGCGGGCCGGCGAGGTCAGCACTATAACAAAAAGATGTTGCAGTCGCAAAATGCGCCATGGGCCATAGGCTGCTGTTTTCGTATACTACCTACTTGCGACCGTAACCGTGACTCAACGTTCAACCCCCAACTAGTACGAGCACAATTGGAATGTATGAAGGACAGCCAACGGCAGCCACGAACTTCCCAGCACGCAACTCAAACGCCCAGGTAAATCGGTTCACGCAAAAGCCGGCTGTCTAGCAAGTCCGATTCAAGGGCCATCATGTGCTACCGCCCTGTCGCATGATTAGGGTCTCCAGCGTCAGGTACCGGGGCACGAAGGAGACGCTGGCTGAATCGCGAACCAAGGAAGGAGGTACAACCTATGCGATCCAAAACATATAAAAGCCTCCTTGCTGAGACTTTAACTGCAGAACTCAAGCTCTTCAATCCACGCTCAATCTCAAGTACCAGCACACTTCGTATTTCACAATCCGAAACAATGTCACCCCGACCCTTCGTTAAGAATTTGACCTTCCAGTCGTGAGTATTCGCGATATCGCTCTGCACAAATTTTTCACTCGACGTTTCGCAGCAACGACCTCGGCAAGGAGGTCACGATCATGCTCGCTTGGAGTCCCAACGTGGAAGGCCTCTACGAGGACGTCTTCCCGATAGTTTGGAAGTAAGTGCCCGTACTTGTGTCTTGGATGATTTAAAACCTTGCTATTTTTTCAGGGTCAGCAAATTCGGGAAGTCGGGTGGGTGTTTCTATTCTCTTGCTGCCAAGTTCCCGACTCACATATGAGCCCTCTTTCCAGGTCCATACAGGGCTACCGCTACCTACACGGCCCAGTAAGATGATCGGCAATATCAATGGTCTTGAAGTCGCTCATATATTGTATAGGCTTGCATTCGCCAGAGCCCAGGTCGAGAGTGGGAAGGTCATCAGCGCTGCGACCTCCGTCAATATCAATGTGAGCGACTCTCATCTACTCCGAAACTGCTAGCACCAACGCAAGCCACGATACAGAACAGCGAGAAAACAATCCTGACAGAAGCCAACGATGTCTATCATTTCTCTGTAAGTCTGGCTTCCGTTTATTTTCATCGCGACCACCGACGAATCCCTCGTGCAGACACCTCAGGCAGGAACCGCTGGCATCCTGCAGGCCCAGAACCACACTGGGAGTATTCAAGAAATAGCAGTCGGTTTGTGACCATCTTCGTCGCCTCTTCTTTTCCCTGAGCGTATTGTCCACCTCCAGGCTTCGTGAACAAAGGAGATTTTATGCCCACACCCGTACTCTTCTTCAGTGATGTTGGGTATGTCATCTTTCCTGTATTCCTTCAGATCGTTCACAATATCATATGCAGAGATGGCAGTCGCGTCACGGCAAAGTTCACTCCGGTCCTGCGGGCCTACATCACATCGGACTATGAAGAGACCTCAATCTTGCGAGGTCAAGTCGACACTCCTGCGATCTGGTCGCAGGACCTCACTGGGCTTGCTCAGAACACGACTTGGAACCTCTCGCGCGACGCGAACACTGGACGTTACACAATCACCCATGCTTGATTAGGGGATGCGACATTGGTGCGTCTAGATATCCGTTCTGTGATATCTGCATCTCAATGTTTCATAGTATCTTCGTTCAAATCAATGGCCTCACTAAGTTGCTTATTTCTTTATAAGATTGCTTGTATGTCATGTATTTTGCGAGAGTTGAAATTTGTAGAACTTCTTATGGAGCTTTATCTATGTGTTTGAAATCTTACATTATGTTGAACAGGATCTCTGGAGTGTGCATCTCAAGATGTTAGCTTTGTGAAACCGAACATTGACGCTCCACCTGACAGCGGTTAGTCACATGCAGCGTTCGTGTGTGATTTTGAGATTGTTAGTTGTTGAATGTCGTCTAATTACCAGTAGACAGGGGTTATTATTTATGTAACAATGCTCAAGTGAACATGTGATCAGTCGTGTTTCAGCGCTAGCAGCTCAGCTAGTACCCTCGACGAGCCTGACAAACCCCAATTGCAAGCTCTGCACGGTACCACCAAGTCAGGCCGTTTGATATCGAAAGAAGCAAGGTACTGACCTGAAGTTCTGCTCTACTTATAAGTCAGCTCATCTCACTTGATTAAACCGGCAGTCGCGATGATGGAAACGGAGTCCATCCCTGATACAGCTTTAGTCAAAGCACTGAATTATGGCGGCACCTTCCACCAGTCATTCTCTTCTCCAGACGCCGATGTTGTGCTCGGCGCCAAAGATCATACTCTGTTCCGTATCCACTCATGGACGCTCAAGACGACATCGGGCTGGTTCCGATCCCTCTTTTCCATGCCTCAACAAAACCCTCTTCCGAATCACCCCGAGATCATCAATCTAGACGAGGACTCGCACACACTAGAGAGTCTCCTACTCATGATCTGCGGTCTTCCGATCAATCCACTCATATCATACGACGAGGTGGATGCAATGCTATTCGCTGCAGAAAAATACGACATGCCAGGGCCCATGTCGCTCATACGCGTGCTCATCATGACTCCCCCGCTCTTAGACCAGCCTCTGCGTCTATACACAGCCGCAACGCGTTGTGGATGGGAAGAAGAGGCCAGACATGCATCCGCGCAGTCGCTCGCTCTTAATATCTACGCAGAGGAATATCAACCCATCCTCCGAAAGCTGCACACAGGCGCTGTGCTTGACCTGATGAACTTGCATCGCAATCGACGCGAGGGCATCCGGCAACGACTCAATGAGCAGCCGTTCGTGACAGGAAGCATGACAGCTTCTTGTCCGAGGTGTAGATGGAAGATTGATCATCATACGTGGAGAGAGCTCAAGTATAGAGTTGTGATGGAGATGGATGTTCGACCGCTAGGAGATACGGTCGTTGATGTGGGACTGACTGCGTGGCCTGAGGCGACCGCTTGCTGGGATGCCAGGTGCCCTAATACTGAGTGCACTTGCGTGTTGTACGACAAGGTCGAGACTTTGCGTCTCATTCGAGATTGCATCGACGGCCTTCCTAAGACGACGTGAAACGTAGTAGTGCACTATTAGACGCGATATATCATGATACATATGTAAGTTAGTCGAGCAAATGTAATATTTCAAGGATGCCCCATTTTGGTCAAATTAGTAATATCTATACTCATTCATGCTCGTCTACCATCGAGTCTTCAATTATGCAGGTGCAAGTCTTGCAAGGGCAGCCGCACGCTGCCTCACATCCTCTGCTACGTTGTCAGAGAGCAGTAGCAGTAGCACGCAACCCGACTCCATTTTTGCTGCCAAAGAATCTCCTTGGGACCATATATTGGACGACTCAATAAAAGAGATGCCACCTATCCTCCCATCCCCAGTCCACAATCACTTACGCGTTGGGGGCGTAGAAACTTCAGGGCGCACCCGTGCACGCAGACAAGCGATGACCGCCCGCGAAGTCAGCGCCTTCGACGACATGTTCAACATGATCTTCGACGCGGTCTCAGAGCAAAAGAACCCCTCCGCCAAACTCTCCTCCTCAAAACAAGAAGACCCGCTCGCTGTTCTCGACGGAATTGGAATCGGTCGCAAGCCGTTTGGTCATGCCCCAACGTCAGATTTATTCGGCAAACTCAGACGACACTCAAAACGGTTGAAATGGACGACAGAGGCGGATGAGGAATTTGATAAGAAGAAGGAGGAAATGGAGCTTTGCGATACGGATCAGCAGCTGCTTGAATGGTCTATGCGCGAGGTTTTTGGGCAGTCTCAGCAATACGAGGAACGCGCGCGGAATGCTATTGCTAAAGCCGAGGAACAGCATGCTCCAGGCCTTACCCCAACCTCGAACTCAAGTGCAAGCGCAAATCCACCGCCACCACCTACGTCTATGCACCCTGAACTCCAACACCCGACTTATCCCTACCTCATCGCGCACCTCATGCGCTCTTTTCGTGATAAATACCGTGACCCCCACCTCGCTCTCTCCATCTTCGACTATGCCCGGCACTTGAGCATCCCAAGCTACGTATTCGGATGCACCACTCCCGCATACAACGAGCTGATAGAAACCCGCTGGTCATGTTTTCGCGACCTCAGAGGCGTGCATGACGCCCTCGAAGAGATGCGCGTCAATGGCGTCGAGCCAGATGGCAGAACCAAGAAACTCGTCGAAAAACTAAGGCGGGAGGTAGGTGCGCGCACGATTTGGGAAGAGGAGTCTGTGTTTGGGAGTGGAGAAGTTGTTGGGATGTTGTCCAAGATCGAGCAGCTTACTATCAAGGAGCCGAGAAGGAAACAGGGGAAAAGGCCGGGCAAGAAATTGCCGGCTTTGGATGGGTGGAAGGGCGATGCACTCAAGGAGGATGTGGAGGACGGCTATGAGTTCGGCCGGTGGGGTTCTCGCCAGTCACATGCACAGCCAACACGTCGGAAACAAGGCTCTGAACGGACAGCTGCCACAGGGCTGGATGATTTGCTGGATTCCAAGATACTGGGCGAAGATCAGCTGGAATTCAAATAGCATATTAATCTATACATTTTTGTCGTAATTAAGGAGTGTGTGCTACCCTGATGGATGATAAGAGATACACTTGCACGGACTGAAGATGTCTGTATACAAATGAATGCAATTTCAAGTTGGATGGTGGGTGATGGTGGATATACGATACCACGGTAGACATGTCTCATTTTCTATTGCGAGAGTTAGACAGGCGAGGTTGTGGGACGATGGTAGACTGGCACCAAGGCCATGACAGGAACATTATCGTTATCCACGTCAATTTGATCGCACTTGATATGCATCAAAACATTATAGACGAACACTTGTTCGTACCTGCAAAGATATCAATACAGATCGACAAGGACATCACCGGAACGTGCACTGAATAGACTCCGAATTACACCTCGGCAAGCCCGGTGCCATCGCCAGCGCCAGAATTCGTCCAAGTCATCTTCGTCACCGTCTGTACCAAAGAACTGCAAGAAGCTGATCAGGAAAACAACGACCACGCTTGTCTATCTTGGACAGACACATATGAGCTGTGTGCGCGTCTCAGGTTCGTGAGAATGCGTAATGCAGTCTTTGTACATCTCTTCATGCATTAGCGGGTCGCATAGCTTGAGCAACCAGAGCTTGATTAACGAAGCTAGGACATGTGGATCATCTACACATGCCGTCAGGCGTATAATTGATCCTATCAATGCGCAACCTCAGTTCCAACACGAAGTCGCTATCCCCAGGGACGCGGTAGATGCCCTCCACTTTCACAACCCCAAGAGCGATAATCCGTCTACGAGGAACGGTAAACCGACTGGGAGACTGCTTGTGTAGGTAGTTGCGCTGTGCAGGCGCACCGTCACGCACAGCGGTTCCCTGAATTTGAATGGGTTGAAGGCAGCATCTGATGCGGTCTCGATCTCTGCCATCGTCAGAGGCTTTATGCGTGGTCCTTTCTTCGAGATCGCAACTAGACGGTGGAGACAGTACTTATCACGTTAACCCGCCCTCTTGCTGAGCCGTTCGAGTTGCATAAAGGAACGCAGGTAGGTCTCGAAACTCTTCGAGGGCGGTAAAGCAATAAGGAGTACATAGAGTATTGCCAGCCTTTGAAGACGCTTTCCCTAAAACATTTGTAAGATGGCTAGAGACCAGATATAGACGGATGATATACGTATGCCATTGGGATTCCCGTTGAGCTGCTTTATCGATTGGCAATATACCCCATCCCTTAGCTTGCCACGAGCCAAACCTTCTCCAAGTAACCATCGCTGTTCCTCTAGTAAGCCGACGGTACTTGGTAAGCTTAGGGGCGCCTAGATATATGTTGAATAGCTAGTCGCAAGGACTCGAAATGGGTACCGGCCTTCTGCTATGTCATCATTCGTGCAATTGGAGCCTTGCGCCTGAAGATGAAGCCTGTACAATGTGTCGAGAAATGTCTTGCGTAGTCTGATTCGACGAACTATGGAAAGTCTGATGCGAAGTAATGAAGGATAGTTTATGTCTTGAGAGGAGGTATGAGACACTGTTAATCCATAGATGTGGCGTACTTACTACCCATTAGTGATGTGCACGGCTCGGCTTGAGGCCCTGGGCCGGCCCAAGCCGGGCCCAAATAAGCCGGGCCCAGCCCAGGCCTAAGTCACGGCCTGAGGAAGGCTTGGGCCTGGGCTTGAGTTTCGAAAAGCCTGAGCCGGCGGCCTAAGCCGTGGCTTTGGCATGTTCAGTGGCACTCACCGGAGGTACGTTTCCCGACTCTATTTTTGTCTTTCTAAGCTTCTGACTTCCATCACTTTATCAGCTTCAACTCAGATGGTCCTGCACTGTCCAACATATCCAGCAATTCACCCTCCTTCAAGGCCTTATCTCTTGTCTGTTGCTACGGAAAAGCCACGGTGAGCTGCCAGCACTATGTCCTGTGCTTTGCGAGTTTGACATAACTCACTCTACCAGGTTTCAGTTGCGCAAATCGATATTTTTAGTAAATTTAAAGCCTTTTGTGCTTCGCCTTCACAAGTGTCTGCGTGATTGCGCACCCAGTACTATCTTTCAATCGATTTATGTTGGTACGTGTCCCTCTAACATCCCTACCTGCTACCCACCCATGACAAACACAGATGCCGAGCACCGTGTTGCACGTCCCGTGCGCAAAACGAAACCTACAGCCACCCTTCTTCAGCATGCCGAGCAGGCAGCACTGCCATCCCAAACCAAGGCAATTAACGAGTTCCACGCTGCGGAGGCTGCTAAATGTGCTGCTGAACATACCTCCACTTCATCCACTACCGAAATCACGCAATCTCCACCCACCTCTCCCATACCATCAGCGCCGTCTGTGAAATGTGCGCTACGACACGATCTTCTGTTCCGGGAGCCTCAACCATCATCTCTCGTTGAGTTGGATTACCTGGACGACAATGACGAAGAAGCGGAAGCGGACGCAGAGACTGGTGATGTTGTGGATGGAGAAGAAGCTTAGGACATGATGCTTTTGGGTGATGATGCCGAGGACGTGTCGGATGTTGAGATGGACGTTTAGATACGTTGTATTCACGCTGTTGCTTGTTACTACTAGCCTACACTAATGAGCATCTGTTGGCTTCCAAAAGCCGCGGCCTGGTTGGGCCCAAGCCCCGGCTTTGGGCTGGCTTGGGCTCACGGCCTAGGCTCTGAATTTTTGTGAGCCTAAGCCCTTCGAAGCCGAGCCTAAGCCGGGCCAGAACATCACTACTACCCATATGCCAAAGTAATAGCAGGAGCAGGGTGAATAGGTTCCGAATATCGTAATTGGTCTTTCTCCTGTGGGGCTCTTTGCAGCGCTCATGTTCTTGGTTGCCTCTGGACGTGTCAGGTTATCAGCCAAGAAAGTACTATCGGTAGTGAAAAGTTGTACCTTTGTTGAGAACAGGACTGCTAATAGTCTTATCAAATACTGTGGCAGGGATCGACGTACTGCGTGCCATCCAAAATGTGTTGCTCGTGACCAGTTTTGGTGTTCTCGTTTCTCATTCATCTACTCTCTGGGAGGATGGCTTATGCTCAGCCGTGGTTTATCTATGGCCGATGGGGATGACGATGGTAGCCCGTGACCAGTGTCAGAAGTAGCCTGTGGCTCAGACAACGATAGCATCTCCACAGCATCGTTGAGACTTTGTGGGATGGGGGTTCGGTGTGGTGCATAAGAGGATGATTTGGCCCGCGATCGCAATGGTGAGGTGCCATCGATAGTATCTGAGGCTAGACGTTTGTCTTTCTATTTGTGACGACTCGATCGTGTGCTCCGTTCGCTGCAACCTTTACATTCACCGTAGCGTTGACAGTATTAATTTTTGTGAGGATTGGTGAGGACAGTGGTGAAGAAGGTTTCGCTGCGTATTATGAGGTAGAAGATGTCCATTTCAAGTTGTCCATCCGTAAGGGGAGCTTGGCCATATTAATCCATAGCGAATGAGCACCTTACGGTAGGACGTTCTTAGCCGGGCTACCACCAGAAGCTGATGTCCTTCCTGAAGAACTCCGCGTAGATGATAAGGAGCCATCGGAGCAACGAGGGCTCCTTTGTTGGAACGGAACCGCGTGCGTCTTTTGACTATTCAATATCATCATATATACCCACCCACTGCGACTATCGCAACGTTTGAGGAATGTCGGGGCTTGTGCATGATGTGACAGTTGTATGTTTCGGTGTGGTGCCACTGCGGCAGTGATGCGGCGAAATACCAGCTGAGCCCCACATGTACAAATAACACGAGCCAATTTCAATTTTGTACTCTCAATATTGTTACGAGCTATGCTTGTATACACACAGCAGTGTATATACCTCAGGCTCAGTGTCAAAGAAGATACCATAAACCATAAAACACCTTGGTGCGTGACATATTGCATGCCGGTTGGCAACTGTATTGAATGTCTTGGACCTTCGGACGTCTCATGGACTGCCAGGGGCCATTAATTCGTGTGTTATACAGCAATGACAAGCGAACAGCACTGTCCATACTGGTATAGAAGATCCAGGTGTATTAGATAGGTGCACATAAAGCTAACCACCATTACATCTGCTACCGGTGTCGTCCGGCTTATGACAAAACAATTGGCTTCATCCAGAAAGCCAAGGATGCGAGAAGGGAGGTTCTTATCGGAGGCACCGGTGAGGCGGACCCAAAGATCCTGAATCGATCACCATGAAGGAAGAAATCTTTGGTCCTGCCATCACTGATGATTTTTTGTTTGGAAATGCGGCCAGATGTATCAACAACTTTTCAGGCTTATGTATACGACGACGCGAATTATGAGAAGACTCTGGAGCTCGTTGATAACACCTCGCATAATGCACTGACTAGCTCTATGTGAGTCGCAAGATCTCTGCGATATGTGTTGACTGACAACCTCTTCTCCAGCTTCTCTGCAGACCGCAAAGCCTTTCTAACTGCCACAGACACTGAGCTATGCAATGCTGCCAGCGACGTCTATTACAACGAGAAATGCACTGGCGCGATCGTGGGCTGACAACCCTTTGGAGGAGGACGAGTGGGACCAACGACAAAGCTGGTAATATTAACATCTTCTACCGGTTCGTTTCGGCGAGAAGCATCAAGGAGAACTTCGTGGGCCTGGAGGACTTTCAATACCCGTCAAACTTGTTTTGAAATAATTGGTATCAAGCTAACAATGCTAGTAACCGATGTTGTATCAATCAAAGAATCGTGTTGTTACCTGTGTCTGATGAGAGACATTTATGGAGGACGAAATTTAAGGCATCCTGAGGAACAAAGGGCACTAGAGAAGCAAACCTCATCGCGTCGTCGTTACTCTACGGTACTTGTAGCGCACACTGGATTTGGAAACCCTGCGCATTGCTATTGCTGAAGCGTCCACTCTGCAACCACAACGATAGGGAATAACTTTAGATTCAAGCTTAATAGCAAATATAGGATCGACATGGAACAAAACCGTACACTCGGTATTACTACAACTGGATTATTTGCAAGTAGTGCTGGAAGTATTGGTTCAGCAACTACAAGAGACAATCAAGGCCATGGACTCACACATCTCGGCAATTCGACCAGTCTTCTCCATGAGCCATCCGACTCAAATCAATCTCTTGCCCACTGGGTATCATTAATACAGTCCGAAGAGAATAAATCGGTTGTTCTCGGGAAGGGGGCGGTACCCAGAAAAGCAGCCGATGATAGGCTCCTTTCATCCATCCATTTTTCAGCGCGACAAGGGTTGAATTAAGATGAGAGGTGCCATCGAGTAGCTCAGCGGAAGCATCCTCGGGTAGCTCAGTAGAGACATCCTTGAGAAGCTCGTCAGGGTTTTGTAGTGCATGTTCCAAGCTTGATGCGAAGCAAATGGTGCGATTGTTCCGAGAATTGGTGAACATGATAGTCTCGTGTTTGCAAGGTGTGGTGGTACGTCTGTCCGAAGGGAATGTGGGGGAGTGGGTCTTAGTGCGTTTCTGGGATTGCTCGTCTGTCACTAAATTCCACAACCGGACAGTGGAATCTCGTGAAGCAGACACGATGCGAGTGCCATCGGGCGAGAACGAGACTGAACAAACCAAACCAGTGTGCCCTCGGAATGGCTCACCTAATGGCAGCCCCGTTGCTGCATCCCACAGCAGGACAGTGAAATCTAAAGAACCAGACACGACGCGAGTGCCATCGGGCGAGAACGAGACTGACCAAACCGAATGAGTGTGCCCTCGGAAAGGCTCACCCAATGGCAGTCCCGTTGCTGCATCCCACAGCCGGACAGTGGAATCGTCTGAACCAGACACGATGCGAGTGCCATCGGGCGAGAACAAGACTGACAGAACTGAGCCAGTGTGCCCTCGGAAAGGCTCACCCAATGGCAGTCCCGTTGCTGCATCCCACAGCTGGATAGTAGAATCATATGAACCAGACACGATGCGAGTTCCATCGGGTGAGAACGAGACTGACGAAACCGGATCAGTGTGCCCTCGGAAGGGCTCACCCAATGGCAGTCCCGTTGCTGCATCCCACAGCCGGACAGTGGAATCTTGTGAACCAGACACGATCTGAGTGCCATCGGGCGAGAACGAGACTGACAGAACCGAGCCAGTGTGCCCTCGGAATGGCTCACCCAATGGCAGTCCGGCGTCCCGTTGCTGCATGCCACAGTCAGACGGTGGAATCGTCTGAACCAGACACGATGCGAGTGCCATCGGGCGAGAACGAGACTGACAAGACCGGTTCAGTGTGCCCTCGGAAGGGCTCACCCAATGGCAGTCCCGTTGCTGCATGCCACAGTCGGACGGTGGAATCGTCTGAACCAGACACGATGCGAGTTCCATTGGGCGAGAACGAGACTGACGAAACTGAATAAGTGTGCCATCGGAAAGGCTCACTCAATGGAAGTCCCGTTGCTGCATCCCACAGCCGTACAGTGAAATCTTGTGAACCAGACACGATGCGAGTGCCATCGGGCGAAAATGAGACTGACAAAACTGAATCATGGTGCCCTTGGAGGGGCTCACCCAATGGCAATCCCGTTGCTGCATCCCACAGTCGGACAGTGTAATCGTCTGAACCAGACACGATGCGAGTGCCATCAGGCGAAAACGAGACTGACGAAACCGAATAAGTGTGCCCTCGGAAGGGCTCACCCGATAGAAGTCCCGTTGCTACATCCCACAGTCGGACAGTGGAATCGTCTGAGCCAGACACGATGCGAGTGCCATCGGGCGAGAACGAGACTGACAAAACTGAATCAGTGTGCCCTCGGAAGGGCTCACTCAATGGCAGTCCTGTTGCTGCATCCCACAGTCGGACAGTGGAATCTTGTGAACCGGACACAACACGAGTGCCATCGGGCAAGAACGAGACTGACTGAACCAAATGAGTGTGCCCTTGGAGGGGCTCACCCAATGGAAGTCCCGTTGCTGCATCCCACAGTCGGACGGTGGAATCGTCTGAACCAGACATGATGCGAGTGCCATCGGGCGAGAACAAGACTGACAGAACCGAGCCAGTGTGCCCTCGGAATGGCTCACCCAATGGCAGTCCCGTTGCTGCATCCCACAGCTGGATAGTAGAATCATATGAACCAGACACGATGCGAGTTCCATCGGGCGAGAACGAGACTGACGAAACCGGATCAGTGTGCCCTCGGAAGGGCTCACCCAATGGCAGTCCCGTTGCTGTATCCCACAGCCGGACAGTGGAATCATATGAACCAGACACGATCTGAGTGCCATCGGGTGAGAATGAGACTAACAAAACCAAATCAGTGTTCCCACTGATCACAGTCTGAATAGCTGTCCAGTTCACAAGACGTCCACGCATCAGACGAAGAGTGTTCGGAAACCTTGCAGTAAACTTTGTAGCTATCGTGGACTTGATGGGGCAAAATGGTAGCGCTGATACATACAGATGCGGCGTGCTGTGCGAAATCATACCACCAAAGACCTGGACGAATCTCTGCACATCGATTGCAGTGGACAAAATATTTCTATATCCAGATTGGCCCTGTGTTCGCGCATAAGCACTTCGCCTGACACCACCAGGTAACTCTGTTCTCACCTTCAGCCACTGGGTAATGAGTGGCAGTACAGTAACTGCACTGCTGAGTGCATTGAGGAGGCCGAGTGCTTCAATCCAGAAGAGTAGTCACTCGTTACCGAGGAATGATTCTATTTCCTTGGCGAGCTTCGTGTCGAAATCTGTTGCTCGGACGTGCATAGCCCAAAATCGACAGGAATAGGACAGGTGCGAGGGTATGCATGTTGCGACTCTATCCGGTAGCCCGTTATCCTCACTATTGGGGAGGTATGAAGACTTTAAATTGCACATATTGAAGCGAAGGTTGTGTTCCATCATGTGAAGTGATGCAAAAGCAAGATCACGTTGCGATTTCGACATCTCTACAAAAAAGTCTCCGCTGGATGGTTTGTTTGTCAGGAATTCGCGGAAGGATGCGTGAAGGGGTCGGATGGGGCTAGATGAGTTGGTAGTGCCGCTTAGCAGGGATCCCATGTGTGCTACCACGATTTCTACTTTGTAATGCTCGCTTTGGTCTGGAAAACAGCGTCGCATGGCATTCAGGGCATCTAAAGCGAGGGGTTCGGCTGAGCCAAGTATTTGTCCCATCACAGAATGAAACCTTGCTAGCGCTCGCGGATACTCGATTTCTGCACTATCCTTCCCCATGTTTTCTCCTAAAATGAAGCTATACATGCCATACAACAAGTGTTCTCGCTTTCCATGATTGTGGGATACAACAGAATTGAAGCGTTTAATTGTGTATGAGCCAACAGAGGGTTTTTGTATGTATTCGCATGCGAGACGTGCCCACTCGAATAGTCCATCAGCTTTGTTAGCGAGGGTTGCGAATTCTTTGTCCCCAAGACCAGACACCTTTTTCAGCTCATGAGACACAAAAGTATGGATGTCTTTCTTCGAGTCTTTTTCTGAGATGTCGTCCATGGATAACCGCTGAATATGTGGAGCATCCTGAAATTCAGAATTGATATCAGGAAGCGCGCGAGAAGTAACGAGAATTCGAAAGTTGGATGGAAGTTCGGTGATTTTGGGAAGACCGTCGCCCTCCAGTGTACCTGCAAGTATGCGGAGAAGGTTACGCCGTGTCTCGACTCCGCCGCTCTCGTCCAGCGCTTCTATCACAATCAAGACAGGCCCCACACTCGACCCAGAAAACTTCTTTAGCGGTTCCATAAACAGCTTGCGCCACTGCTGGATGATATCTATAGTGTTCTTGAGCGCCTTTGCATGTTCAACTGTATTCACCAATGTCCGTCTCATCTCCGGATCACGGTCAGCGAGGTCGCAAGCGATAGTGGAGAAGACTTTTTCATGACATTTGTCGGTTTGGTTCCGGTCGAAGCAGAAACACGAACCAAGCCCTCCCAAGTCGTTGAACCAGTTAGCGATTGTGTGAGCAATAGACGATTTGCCCGTGCCCGCAGGGCCAGATAGCCACAGCACACGCTGAGCAGTATCTCCACTGTCGTCGATCCATTCAGTGATCTGGGAGAGAATGGCCGTGCGTGTCCCTGATAGGCATTGTTTCGTGGTATTTAGTCCCGCACCTGCTGCGTAAGGGATACCGCTGAGATCCAGTTTGTCACCCAGTTCATCACCTGAATGGGTTTGAGTGAATGGAAAGTCGGAAGCACGTCCGAATCCTTACTTGTACACCGGACAAGATCGGCTATGTCCCGAAGAGCTTGGTCCCGAAATTGCTGCATAAGCTCATCCAAAGTGTTATTGTACTGTGTGAGCAGATCATCAGTCTCCGAAACAACATTTTTCCCGAGTCTCCTCCCTGTAATAATGGCGTAAGATTCACAATATTGGAAAGTGTAATAGCTCAATGACTCACAAAAGCTCTTTTTCTCCGAATAATCCCTAATGAAACACGCACACTCCATGGTCTGTTGGGCGATTCGTCCAGCGATACTGCGCTTGGATGAAATCTGGCCAAGAGTGTCATCTTGTGACATGAAACGGTAAACTTGTTCCAATTTCTTGAGAAGAGATTGTACCGATTGGTCGCGTTTTGTTTGAGCGAGAATGATCTGCATAGAGTCAACAACTGCTGAACAGGAGGGAAAAACTACACGTACTTTGGATGCAGCAGACAGCATACCCAGCACCATCTTTGCGTAAGGATGTATCTATGCAACTTGATCAGCTCGTTTCTAACCAAGAAGAGCAACCCATACATTTGCAAGATTCTCAATGACAGTGTCGAAAATTTTAAGTGGTTGAAGATATGTGGTCTGGAAATCGTCTGCTGCAGCGAGATCTTTTTGTCCATCCTCGGCTTTGGACACTACAGAAGTGACATGTCCCCCAAGTAGTCTCATACTTTCCGTACCCTCACGGGCACCCCGAAGTTCGGCATCAACTAATTGGGAATCAGGAATCTCTTCTACGCCATGAGGGACGTCGAGGACCTGCACGACCACCAGAATTTAGAGATGAAAACTAGATCGTCTGGCTTAACTACCTTCGAAGCAGGTTCTGCGGACGCTCCTTGACCCACATAGCCACCGAGATTTTCAGATGTGACGGGCAAGTCGCCATCGGAAGGATGCAGACGCGACGCATCCTTGGTGGACCTCAGACTAGTTCAAAGATCAAAATAATGGCTACTTACCTCGATATTATGATTCAATGAAGCACCTTGATGACCGACGTTCTGGACAACGGGAACTTGGCGGCGGGAACGCTTGAAGCGTTTCTGCACAATATCAGCTATATTCTAGCTCCTTCAGCATTCAGGCCGACGTACAGAAACTTTTTTAGTCACATTCTTCTTAACTTTCCGCAGGATAAAAGATGCGTGAAAGGCAGCGACGATGTTATTAGCGCTTGTCGACAGCAATCTCATGATGGCACGTACCGAGCTCTCGCCAGCAGTTGCTTCTCTAGATCCATACGCCTCCGGAGGAAGTTCCTGCCTGTGGTCTTCACTCATTGGGAACAGTCAAAAATTGGAATCAGCCCGAGGAAAATGGATGCAAGAGTTAGAGGTGAGAGAGAGTACTTGGTAGACCCAGAAGTTAAATCACAAGCGCGTGAATACCGCTCACAAGCCTCAAGGCGGTGCTAATTATTCCGCCACGTTCGAGTTATAATAATGGAATGTGGTTCCTAGCGAAACTTTAGCGTCGTTCATCACGCAACAATGAACATGTAGCTGGATTCACGGGTGCATGTAAGTAAACACATACATGTATAGCACACAACGAAAGCCACATCACAATCATTGTCAAGTCAAAGAGAACTGGTGAGACGAGCGCCAAATCTTGCCGAGTCGGCGTCCGTGTAACCTATATAGGGCCTCCTTATGCCTCCAGCTGGGCCAGAACACCCAAAAATCGCGTTGGAAATAAGTTGCCAACAATGCATCACCAAGGGCCTTAGGATTTCGCCGGATCGTACCGTTGTGCTGCACCCTACATGACAAGTGTCTTGTATGTGCATATAATATGTTGTGCATGATGACAGTACTTGTCGGAAATGAGCGCTAGCGTTGAGTGGTGTGGTGCGGCAAGTTGCGGCATGCAGTGATTCAAAATACCTCATTACGTGAGACGGGCGAGCTTATAAAAAGACAAGTATGCTACAAAAGTTGAAACCAGGGAGAGTAGACCTCACAAAATACATAGTTGAGCGCACCAATTTCGCATTTCACGATCTCGTAATGTCCAGTGTCCGGGTCACGTCTGAGTGTCTGAGCCGTACAGTACTCTCCGAGTCGGCAAGCCCAGCGTAATAACCCCTGTCTACTGCTAACTGCGCACCTTGCGGCAGCACAATTGATATCTCAGACGGAAAACGACCTTGCGTCACAACTTCGCCTGTTGTTCAACAACTACAATCTCAAAATCACACACGACGCTGCATGCATCGTGACTAACAACATACACAGCTCGGAAGATCTTGTCCAACAAAATACGAGATTTCAAAACATACATAAAGCACCATAAGAAACTCTACAACTCTCAACTCTTGCGAAATACACAATAAACAAACAATCTTATAAAAAGATAAGAAACTCAGTAGGGCCATTGGCTTAAACCAAGATACTATGAAAGCAGTGTAAACACAGAGATCCAAACCTCACAGAACACATAGTTAGGCGCACCAATTTCGCATTCCTTAATCAAGATTGGACGATCGTGTAGTGTCCATTGGACGGGTCGCGTGAGACCGTCCAAGTCGTGCTCTCGGCAAGCGCAGCGAGGTCATGCGACCAGATCGCAGGAGTATCGATGGCACCTCGTATGATTGCAGTCTCTTGATAGTCAGACGTAATGTAGGCGCGCAGGATCGGGGTGAAACGAGCAGTGACGTGACTGCCATCTCTGCGTTTTTTACTGTGAGCGCTCTGAAGAAAGAGAAGAAATAGAACATACCCAACACCATTGAAGTAGAGTGCGGGCTGGGGCATCAAGTCTCCTGGGCTCACGAAGCCTGCATGCGGGGAATACATTGAGATGAGAGGAAAGGAGACGAGGATGGTTACAAACCGACTGCAATATCCTGAATGGCCCCAGTCTCATTCACGGCCTGCAGGACACCAGAGGCTCCCCGGTGAGGGGGCTACGCGAGATATTCGTTAGTGGAAAAGATAGAGATTAACGAAGATCAGACTTACAGAGAAATGATAGACATCGTTAGCCTCGGTCAGGGTTGTTCTCTCGCTGACCTGTGTCATGACTTGTATCAGTGCTGGGAATTGCAGAGCAGATGAGAGTCTCTCACATTGATCTTAACGGCAGTTTCAGCGTCGACAATGTTCCCGTCCACGACCTGCGGTTTGGAGAAAGCAAGTCTATACGTTGGGATAAGCATTGTATACGAGCATTATCTGCGTCATCTTTCTTACTGGCTCGTGTAGGTCACGTGAGACCTGTATGGACCTGGAAAGAGGGGTCATGTGTAAGTTGGAAACTCGGAAACGAAAGAGTAAGAACACCCACCCGTCTCCCCGAATTTGCTGACCCTAAAAAATGTCGTGGTTAAAAATCGTCAGGGGGAAAAGTAGACGTACTTACTTCCAAACTACAGGGAAGAATTCCTCGTAGAGGCCTTCCATGTCGGCATCGAAAGTGAGCATGATTGTGGCCTCCTTGCCGAGGTCCTCGCTGAGAAACGACGGTGAGTCGGCTGTAAAATTATGCAGGGTAATAGCACAAAGACACTCACGACTGGAAGGTCAAGTTTCTGACGAAGAGGTGTGACATCGTTTCAGATTGTTAAACAGAGTGTACTAGTTGAGATTGAATGTGGGTTGAAGAGCTTGAGTTCTGCAGTTAGAGGTTCAGCAAGGAGGTCTTTTATATGTTTCGGGGTCGCATTGGCTGTACCTCCTTCTACGGTTTGCAGCTCAATCTGAATCTTTTTGAAAACTTTCTCGTATCTTCGTGCCTTGGTACCTGCCGCTGGCCACCTAATGCACTATAGCCTCCTCGCTGTTGTTTGCCACACAATGATAAATTACCAGTTTCAAGTTGTTGGCCCGTACTGTGCCTTCAATGTCTCAGGAGTGCCTGCCGCTGGGGACCCTAAGTATTGTGATGTACACACCTTTCTGATCTACAAGGCAGTACAAAATGCTTGCCTTTGACTTACTAGACAGCCAACTTCATCCTGTGGCGTTGCATGCTCGGAAGTTCGTAGCTGCCGCTGGCATTCCTGTGCCTTGTCCTTCATACCTTCTTATTGTACTCCTTTCATAACGTCACAGGTGGACAGGAATCAGTACTGGGATCTGGTCTACCTGCTATGGTAGACAATGCTGTGATCCAAAAAGTGAGCCTATACTTGCAGGGAAAGTTAAGTCACGGTTACCGTCGCAAGTACTAGCAAGTATACACAAACAGGTGCCCATGCACCATGTCGCATTTCGCGATGCGCCACTGCAATATCTTACTGCATTGGCATACAAATAGCGCTAGAAACCGCCGGTCCTGGGGTAAGTCAACTGTCAAACAAGCTGCAAGAGCTGAGCCTACTTCAACGGGCACATGAACTTGGGATGCGGCAAACTCCAGAGGCTACGTACATTACAAGTTACAGGGTCGTTTAGTAGTAACGGCGTATTCGCCGTAAATCCGCACGTCGCCTGCTGAGCGCTGAGCTTTGCCTGTTGAGCGGCCTCGGCCACTGAGTTCTAGAGCTTGTCTGGAGCAACATCCACTATGTATGGAAAACAACCTCCGTCGAAGTTCAAGTCAGAAATTACGATGACTAAGCGAATAATTCTTGAAGCTTGAGCTTGAATATTGAATATGAATGACAGCCCGCGCTCAGAGCTTGCTTCGGAGAGAAATATCTGCCGAAGCCAAGGACTTTTTGTAACGAAATCTCAAAGGGATGTGCAGGGAGAGCCTATGACCCTGGCTTAAGCAGGTACGTACCGATCACAATTGTTCCCACGGTCTTGTATTACTCCTAGTATGCTCATAATCTCAAAGTGGGTTTCTTAGACCAAGTGTTCGATGTATTTGATGATCACGCACGTTCGTTTTGGTTGGTTATCAGGCTCTTCTGTGGATGGCGAGGCAGGCTATGCATGTATATGAGGCATGTATTTTAGGTGTCGAACTTCTTCGTTCTTACTACCTCTATGAATCACGAACCAGATCTCAGTGGATGCCCTTGTGCGACCTGAGCAACATCAATTCACTCGATCATTTTACAGTGCCTCCTGACTTCCGGGTACTTGATACGGGTACACCCCAAAAAGTACTGTCTAGAAGCCATTCGGAAGCCCCACGTCTACTAAAACACACAAAAGAACAATTTGAGATCGACCTCTGGCCAGAACATATCCACGACCTCCTAGTCGACGCACATCTTCGAAAAGAACGCCGCCCTCGTCGATCGCACTTTCACCCTCATCCTGGTAGCATCATTCCTCTTCTACACGTGCTTTCTGATGCCAAGGGCCCTGGAGCACGTTTCCTGCCGGAAAACTCCCCCTTCCTTCGCCCAAAACGAGCTCCCATTATACGTCAACTCCTTGGACTTTTCTCTATCAAGGACAGCCATCCCGACGTTCCCCGATATGTGGGGCAGGTTGGTTTGGAAACTTGACAGGCGAAGTTGTTACCGACACTCTGAACAGGGTCAGAAAGTTAAGTGAAATTGTTGGCAGGTTGAGGTATAGCAGGGTCGTCAAAAAGAACCTCTGGCCAAAGGGGATGAGAGTCTGCAGGGCATGTGGTTACACAGCCGATCTGGAATGATGAAGAACACTAATGAGCACTATAGTGTCGATAGGCGCAGTTCATTTGCCTAAATTCTTTATGCTCAAACGACGACGACGATCTCGTTCACGGGTTGTAATGGCGACGTGGGAGCATCTACTCCAGGCAGATCAATTACTGTCACGCTGTAATCGCAAGTGCCAGAAAGCCACAATCGTGGCGGAAACATCATGACGTGTTACATCATATAAGTCCATTATAATCAGCAGACGAATAAGTACCCATTGACAAACACCACATGCACATGATGTACATACGTAGAAAGACAAGATATTAACTAGCCTCGAAAAGGTATGGTATGAGCATAGTCAGTTTCAGAAAAAGTTATGAGCGTGCGAGATCAAATCCCGATTCCACGAGCATCCATTGTCCTACATAGTCTGTTGTTTCCGATTCCAAAAAGTCCAAATATACAACTCATCAGAGGAGTTGTTTCCAACCCGCATCACGACACTTCTTCACGAGGCGCTTCACCTCTTGCGATCGTGCACGTGTGGTGACGAGAAGGGTATCAGGCATGTCAACAATAACCAGATCATCAACGCCCAGGCACGTGATGAGACGTCCTGAGCCGGGTACCACAATTCCTCCAGCAACTTGTTCCGTCAGCACTGTCGAAGAGAGATGAAATCAACCACGGCGACTTGGTGAGAAAAGGTAAAAATAATCACCCAAAGAGCTGTCCCCAAGGACACGAGGTTGATTAGATTCAGCAGGCAGCAGGTCTGCGAGCGAAGAGAAGTCTCCGACATCATCCCAGCCTAAAGTCCGATATTAATCTACGTCCCTTCCTCCACAATAAAAATGGAATGTGGAAACATACCAAACGTCGCTGGTACTACAGCAACCTTACCCTCAGCAGCGGCAGGTTCAGCGACTGCATTGTCGATCGGGATCTTCTCGAGCTCGGGCCAGATTTCGTTGAGAGCGGTCTGACGCAACGCCTCGTCATGCCATACGGCCGCAATCTTTTGTAGCCCATCGTGGAGTTCCGGCTTGTATTCCTTAAGAAGGTCCAAGAGAACAGTCGCTTTTGTAACGAACATCCCTGCATTCCATCGGTAATTTCCGGTACCTATATATGCAGCAGCAGTGCGCGCATCAGGTTTCTCTTTAAAGCTAGAAACAAGCCTTGCGTTTGGAGCTTCCTTGATGCCTAGTTTGTTTCCAAGTCGAATATAACCAAAGCCGGTAGAAGGATGAGAGGGCGCAATGCCAATGGTAACGAGATAATCTTTTTTCGCCACCTCAACAGCTTCCGCGACAGCAGAAAGGAAGGCGTCGTCGCCAGAAATCATGTGGTCAGCAGCAAAAGAACCAATGACGGCATTGGAGTCCCGTTTTGCAAGAACAGCTGCGGCAAGTCCGATAGCTGCCATGGAATCCTTTGGACCAGGCTCGCAAATTAAGTTGTGCGCGAGAAGGTCAGGCAGTTGCTCTCGGATGGACTTAACATGGCCGGGACCCGCAACCACAGTGGTGCGGAGGGGAGATGAAAGAGGGAGAAGACGGTCCCAGGTGGCTTGAATTAAGGAACGTCCCTTAAGAGTTAAGTCGAGAAGGAATTTCGGGTGTTCTTCTCGAGATAGCGGCCATAACCGCGTACCAGCACCTCCTGCGGGAATTACAACGTAGAACCCGGGAATGTCGCGGACACCGAGTTGGAAAGGAGTGACCGCGTTATCGCCCAATGGAGATGGGAAGTGGCTGGTGGGTGTGGTGACAAGGGATGGGATACTGTGCGGAGATAGGAATGGGGATTTGGCCCGGAGCTGAGGGCTACCGGGCACTGGAGTCACAAAGCCAGAGCCTATGCGCGAGCTGGCGTAGTAGTTTCCGTTCCCATTTTGCTGTTGCAATCGAAAAAATGTTGGAATTTAGAATCTATTGAAGTGCAAAGTCATCCCGCTCACCTGAAACCCTTCCCGGATTTGACGTTCCAAGCTTGCGTTTGCCAACCGTAGGTCAGCACATTCCTGCCGGAGATCAGATATCTCAGCTTGCTATGCGTCGATGCATGAGCCACTGTATTTTAGAATGCCTTACATGATGAATGGAACTTACTGATTTCTGGACTGCGCCCATGATTTGAGTAAACATGTATTCAACAGGAAGAGCATTTTCGCTGCTGCTGACCTGCCCGGCAGGTGGGGCAGCAGAACTGTACGGGTAGGACATGGTTGATGAGTCGATGTTAAGGGTATTGCGTTAGCTGTCAGAGTGCAGTTTTATATATATATAAGCGTGGTCCGTTTTTTTTGCAAACGTGTACGAAGGCTTTTAGCGCTTATATTAGATATCGTCTATTTCGGGAGTTGCCCCATGTCCTATTCGGTATAGTCACGGAACATGCTATGTAAATCAATTGGTGCTCTTTAGGGTAAACTTTCATGATAACAAGCACCCGCAACTAGCTTACTCGGGATAAGGTCATCCGTGAAAGAACCACCGTTAACGTTATGAGCCGCAACTTGACTTAATCGTACGAGTTAAAGGATGTTGGCAATAGGATAGCTCAACTCGATAAGTATTTCACTCGTTTCCTGTTGTCAGTGACACCGCACTAGCAGGATCCGGCCAATCACCCAAAGCCCAGGCGCTGGCGAAATATGAAATATTTAATGCTTTGCGGCTCATGTGACGACATACACAGCTGACTAGTCTTCATCACTCTCGAATTCGAGAACTTGGTACTTCCTTGCCTTCTTATTCGGGTTAGCCAAAGATGCGCCCTTCGGAGGTCGAGAGCCGGCTGAAGGTTCTGTTCCGCAGTAGAATCAGCTGCCTCTGAGTACGTGGCACGCAACAGGGGCTTACTGGATATCGCATCACCTGACGGAGACTTTTCCTTTGAACGAGCAAGCTCCGCTTCAAGAGCCTTAATTTTCCGTTCAGCTGCCTGATTGACAGCAGGGACAGGGACCTGACTCAGGCCCAAGGGTGTGCGTTTTGACGGAAGCGTTGAAGCTATGGCAATGAGCTCAACACGCGCATCAACGTTGACAAGGGACGCAGCCGACCTGAATTAGCGTGGGATGACTCTGCGACAACGTCACGGGGCGCGAAAAGAGGGTTCAGCTGGCATTTGCGGGACTGGGCTTGTAGTGCAATCTTGATACGAGTCAAATATTGTTGGTGAGCAAGCCAACGATTCATGTGCCTTACGTCAATGAACAACGCGGTTGCCTGAGATGCAGCTTCGGCTTTTGAAAGTTCTTTCAGAGCCATGTGCAGTGGACGCTTGGCAGTTGGCCCAAAAGTGAGCTAATAAAGTCCTGCGTTGTCGGCTGGGTACAATCCGTACATCAAGAGTAGTATTTACGTTGATGTCCGAGTCTTTCTCAGTCCAGTCTCCAATGGCGAGATCACCATTTACGAATGTGGTCCGAAGCTTTTCAGCGAAGTTCTCAAGCACCTGAGGGCTTGGTTGCACGCCCTAGAATGATGCACGATCAGGGTAAGGGTGGTCGAAAGGCCTCGACACGAACGTTGGTGATGTTAAGAATGTGTTTGGTGGACCATGAGCCTCGCCACCACCTGCCTTCTGGTCCCTTGAGGCCTAAGTGAATCGACCATGCAGATTCGGTTACTTGCGATAGTAGGACAAATCGATCGAAGCCCTGGTAGATAACTTGTATGAGTTCGTCAAGAACCCCAAAATGTGACAAGACGTCGGTGGACATGATGAAGCTGTAAGAGCTTGAATGACGTTTAAATTTAGTACTCATTGCCTTCCAAAACAAGCATGTAGGTATTGATACAGGTATCCCACGCACAGACCATCAACAAGAGACTATATAAACCAGTCCTCAAACTTTCTCTGTTTCCTTAGAACATACTCAGCTAGGATCTATTTTATAGAAACTAACTCGAGTCTCGCATGTTTACACATGCCACATCCTTCAATTCCGCTGGATGACACTAGCGCTCACTCGTTCGACAGAGAACATGGTTTCCGCTTGCGGGGATTTCGAGGACGTTTGGGTTTGTGCATTGTTGAGCTGCTTGCAGCCTGGTGAAGCCACACCCAACGAGTTGAGCGTCTGTCTGACGGAACTTCAATAATACCATCAACTTACGATACATGTCCGTACAAGCAATCCACTTATGTTGTGTAAAAATTTTGTTGCTCCTACGTCTAAAGAAAACATGATTATCGCTTCTTGGATTTTTTCACGGAGTCAGATCCGACCAGTTCAACAAAACTTCATGAAGCTTTACTCGTGATAACTCGACTCCAATGTAGTAGCATTCAAATTATACAAGTGGTTAGCATACAAAAAATACAAAGATAATGTTACACGAGTCCTGCATCCGAAGCACGGCGTCTCAACTTGTTCGCCCATCCATGCTTTCCAGCGCCTTTGTCTCCACTGACCTGGGTCATCGATATCTCTGACTGTTCAATACCGCCCTGATATTTGCGTGTCCATTGATAGTCTGTGAAACCTTGCTCTCGTATTTGTTGAGACGCAGTGAAAACGTTCCAAGATGTCGCGTTGCTGAAGAAATCATCCATTTGCTCGAGAGGACGACCTGAAGTTTCTGGATCTACAAATAGAACCGCCGCGTCAATAGGATCACACATTGAAAACAGTAAGCCGTAAGCCGTACACATGAAAATGATAAAGGGGATCACGAATATATTGAGGCCAAAGAGGAGCAGGAGCACACCATATTCGATCGCCTGAAACAAAAAAGGCTAGAGAAACGACCATTAATTCATTTGCAAATGTTCGATCCTTCAACGACGTACGGTAATCATAGTCACGACGCCATTTCCTATGGACCATCCAACAACAGACCATGCACCTCCTTTGGCCCGAACATATGTAGCTGCACTGTTTCAGAGAAAAGAATTGGGCAAAGGAATTGATCACACTCACGAAAGAGCTCAGTTGGATAAAGCCACGGAGTTACTAGCCAGGTCGCACCAAATGTGCCGGTATACAGGAACTGGGAGGCACATCATTTTAAAAAAAGACATCACGATACCAGAATCGGTTGCTTACTGTCATCGCTACGACTCCCGCGCCATATGCCCGTTGATTGGGGCCCCCTGATTGCGCGTCTATCGAGTGATATGAGCGACGATCAAACAAAGTAAACGTAGTATATCACATTTGTCCAGGATGCCACCAATGAGCAGGAGCAACGCCATGCCAGCAGCCCCCCATACCATTGTGCCTCGTCGGCCAAACCTATCCAGAGTAAACACGGCAAAGAGCACGCTGAACATGTAGGACAGGTTATTGAATCCGGCCAAGAGTTTCGCCTCGCCTTGGCTGAAGCCAGCGCCCTGAATAAGATCAATGGCTGCATATAACGTTAGAGAAGTAGCGAGAGCCGGTAGAAGAAAGTGCTTTGCCGTAGACAGTGATGACTCCGATGCCGACGAGCTCTTGCATAATCTGGAGCCATACACTTAGAACAACTCTCCGTCGTAGTTCGCGCTGGCTCTTTGTCCTCGGAAATAGCATGCGAATATAACTATTGTTTTCTGCATGCTGGTGATCATGGATCACGTTCTGCACAATGGCAGCGAGCTCAGCCTCAACTCCATCCTTGTGGGTGGCTTGCAACACATTGCGTGCCTCGGAGACACGGCCGACTTTTGCCAGCCATCGAGGGGACTCCGGAAAGAAAGGTACAAGCGCTGTGATGGGTTAACATAAGCGAGGTTGAGTAAAAGATCGGGACGAACCGAGAATCACGAGCAGAAACACGACTTGCAGTGCCAGAGGTGTGCGCCATGCCATTACCTGATTGTTGCTCATGCTCGCAAATCTACAGATACGTCAGACAATTGGTTTATAACAGGATGCTTGAAACGGGCTGACATCTCTATCCAATATGCCAATGACAGTCCACTGATGTTCAGGAAGAACTCGATGGCAAGAAAGCTGCCTCGTGCTGTATGTGAAGAAACTTCGCTGCTCCAGACAGGAATGACTTTGATAAAAATAAGTACAGAGAATCAAGATAAGAACATAGGGTTATCCACCTGCGTCGATGGCTCCCACGCCGAGACCAGTCACGACTCGTGCACAACACATCCAAGTGATGTTCATCGCGGAGGCTTGAAATGTTGCTCCGATGATCGAGATAATGACACCCAATATTATGGCAGTTATACGTCCCGACCTGTCGGCGATAGAACCACCAAGCAGCGCTCCGATGAGGGAACCGCCGTAATAAACCTGATAGACATGCAGTAAAGATTACTGTCAAGAAGCTTGCAACTTACAGAAACAATTCCCCCAAGCGCCGCGAGGTTATGTGAGTTTCCCGTGGTGGGGTAGATGCCCATCGTTTTCAGGTAATCCTCGTTAAGATTCACTTGAGACATGACCCTGCGCGTCGGTGTGTTAACATTCACTCGGAAGAGGAAATGCAGGGAGGTGTACCCTTGGTCATAACCCTAATCGATCGATCAGCTTTTGATAGGCGAAGAACATGCAGCTACTGACATAAAAAAGAATCGCTAGACCAGCAAGCAAATTATTTGCCCAGTTATACGAATTCGGGTTACGGAACTTGAACATTCGCGTAGCCGAATAACTCTACAAGTGAGATGTACATCACTGGTAAGCGTCTCGAAGGTAAGATCCAAGGAGAGTAGACTTACAGGTAAATACTTACTCATCCACCATTCAGGTGTGACAGGAACATTCTCTGCATGGCATGTTACAATAATTGCGGATGTATTAAACGAAGCTACATCGTTGCTAGCACCATTGACGGATCTAGACGAACCTACAGAGAGTGATCGTTGTTCTGAATTGCTCTGCATCTCGTGCGAGGTGTAAGGTGAAGATCGCTCTGTTTCCATAAAGTGGTGGATGGGCTTTCCGGTGAGAAGAACCAGACTGCGGACTTGAGGCTAACCGCTGTCCGTATTTATAGTCAGTCAATCAGTCGAGTGGAGAGCCAGCTTATGTTCTGGGTCTCAATCCAAGGACGGTGATGTCAGGAGGCCGAGGTCTGACCCATGTTTCGACCCGTGATGTATAGCCGGCTAAGTAAAGATTCCGACAGGAGATTCCTTGTGGGGCGGCCTGAACTTGTACGAGATCTTGAAAGGATCATTGGGATACTGGATTCGCAATCACAGACATACCGAATGTGTAAGTACAAAGTCCATTCAAAGAATCGCGGTGCTCGGTCTTGGCCCGGACCGTACGCGCTCTCTAAATGACGATTGCATCATCTAGTCAGGCTCCCTAGCTGATGAAACAATGAGGTACAATCCAATCAGCACTGGCGCAAACTCGAAAGCTTTCAGTCGATTGCCCGTACGTTGATAATTGTACCTTGAGTTACTTGCAATTTTGGTGGCCGAGGATCAAGTACAAAGCCAAAGTCTAAGGAATCTCCTACATTCAATCTGATATTGAGTAGTAAAACGGCGCAGAGTCGCCAGGTGGGATGACGTAGCCGTGTTACGTAAGAAATGCGGGTTTTAAATAATTACATTCGTTGTCAATGACACCCTAAGTTGATCAGGACCTTCGGCGCAGAAGAACAACACCAAATAGATTTTACTGCGGATGGTGGAACAGATAAGAACGAAAGCAAAAAAGAGAGCCACAATCAAACCATACATTATTAGAGGTCCGCTAGTCCCGGGAAAAGGCGGTCTGCTCTTTTCATCATGGTTTGTGAACCTACGTTGGACTTGAAGTCTGCAGATAGTGGATATGAATTGATCAGAGCTGGCCGTTGGCAAGGTCCTCGCTATTAGCTGAGTAGCCCATTGATCAAATTATCAAATGATGCATGACTCAATGATATCGGAACCGGCTGCGGTTTGACATGTACTCCACATGCTTCCAATGTGCTAGAAAATTTCGGGCATCATGGTGCATCATGTGCATGAGGCCCGGGAGTGGCAGGCTGTGTAGCACCTACGCTAGCCCACGTATCATTACATTCGCTTGCTCCAACCAACACATCATGACACTTAAATCCTCCCAGGCAACCAAGTACGTTTGATTGAACTGATATTAAATCTAAGTCGTGTTATAGACATCCTGACTTCCCTGATTGGCAGTCGTACAGATGCAATGCATGCTGGTCGAGGAGCATCAAGTCATCTTTCCACGATCGAAATTAAGCGCTCGAATGTCCGGTACATACTTTAATTTTCATGCAACAATGCCTAACTTTGTCCGCAATAAGTCACAGGTAGTGTAGACGCATGATCACTCGTGGGTGGCGTTGGTGTGGATACACGTAGTTGAATGAATTTCATCTCGCCCGCTTCGTCTTGTATATCAAGCTATCGCCTCATAAAAGACGCAAAAGGTGTCATCACAAGGAACGAGGCATCCATAATAATAATCCTTTCTGAGCGACGGAGACAACCATGAATCATGTAACGTTGTCGTGGGTGCATGAATGAGACGATAAAAAACTAGATTTGATCGATAAGCCTCTTTCAGTTTGAATCAACAGCAAAGCTCGCGCTTTGAAAATATAATTTAATAATTACGGAGCATCAACAGGGTTCCAGCTGATAGACCCCTCTTTTCCACGGTCAAGCCCGTCAAGTTGCTCCATCTCTTCTAGTTCCAGTTCAAAATCATACAATTGAGCGTTCGATCTGATGCGTTCTGGCGTTGCTGATTTGGGCAGCGGAACGAAGCTAAACCGATGTAAATTCAACTTCAAAAATGAAAAGACAGCGCCAAACCCTTTTTGAAGCGACCACCGAAGGAGCACTTGGGCTGCGTCGCGACCATGCTAAGAAGGCCTTGTAGTCATATCTGGTATAGCGCTTCAGAAGCAGGACTAACATTCTGCGCTATTGTTTGAATGATCGGATGATCCATTTTCCCTCGCATAATCGGACAGTAGGCTTGGACCACGATCGAGTGTTCACGGCAATAGTCCACTATGGGCCGTTGCTGGCAAAATGGGTGAAGCTGCCAGCATGCAATGAGTGGAATGGTACTACTGTTCATCAAAATCAGTTGCATGCCTCAATTTGATTCACCGCAGGCATATCATATTTTGCATCTGCAATCTCTTCTAAATGCTTGATCCCACTGAAAAATGGTGCATGATAATTACGACTATCTCTTCTTTACTAGGAAACAAGGCAGAAAACGCACTAATTTGAAACGCCAATTGATCGTATTTTTCCCGCATCACGGGCATCTTGCAAAGCCCTGTATGTGGCTAGACGGCGCTCAGAGCCAGAATACGGGTCGTGAATGAGGAATAAGTCGATGTACTCTAGTAAGTTAAAAAGACGTAAGAATATTTACATACTAAGAATTCGTTCAACAATGACTCACCAAAGCCAAATTTAGCGAGAGATTCATCGACACCCTTCAGCGTGCTATCATACCCGTGATTTTTGCTGATACATTTTGTCGCTAATGTTCGTTCGGTAAGGGATGGAAGCTCATTTCCTGCAGAACCACCTTCAGCGACACGCACTAATGAAAAGTTCTCCTCGGTCAATGCCGCTATCTCTGACAGCTTCCCCAACAGCCGCTTCATTGCGATAAGCTTGGGCTGAATCCACGTGTCTGAGATGGTTCATTACAATGGGGAAAGCATCAACGATGGTCATAAATTATATCACCTGAAGCCCGCTCGCAGTGCCTCAAGAACTGACGTTCGGGTAGTGAAATTTTGATACACGCCAAATCCCAGGAGTGGCATTGTATGGCCTATGGTCGTGCCGTACGAGGGGATTCTCACTAGTTTAGCCGTAGACAGGTATTAAAAACACAAATTATTACCTGACACCAGTTGAATTCTAGACTCGATCGTAAGTGTCATAGTACAAGGTGGACTCGGTAAACGTGTCCATCGTGCCAAGTATCCGCAGCTTCCTCAGGCTGTTTCATTGTTTGTAACAGCTTGTCAGACTCCCGATTTGAAAAGACCGCTGAGACGTAAAAATAAAGGCAAGCGAGAGAAACGTCAGGAACAAACTATGTAGTGTACAGTTCACGATGAAATCAAAGAAGTATATTCACGTTGGGCGCCAAGAGACCTCTATTGTCATTCGCTAGTCAAAGTCGGGAAGCGATGACGAGACTGAGATTAAAGTACGTGCTCAATGCACTGCGGGCAAGGTCAGCTGCGCAATCAGGCCGAAACCTTAACCTTACTGAGTACTGTGACCGCACATTAGTCTGCCCCGCTCTAGGACTGCATCGCTCTTTGTCTCTCTAAGCGCTCTCGCATCACTCTCTGCGCATCTGCTTTCGCCGAGTCAAGCTTTCCAGCCTTTGCTAGAGCCAACAATAAAGCATGCACAAGGCCGATGTGGTTGTGGCGACGCGAGCTGTTCTCAAACTTTGAAAACAGAATCAAAAGTGTGAGCATCGGCAACAAAATATTCGGTACTCACTGCCCAACGTTCGCGCTTAGAGTTTTCATTGGAAATTTTGTTCATAAGATCGCTCATTTCAGCATCCTCTGCTGAACCTTGTAGAGCGTCTAAACGTCTTCTCATTCCAGGTATTGGGTCATCCCGAAGAGCGAGTAAGCTGAACTCAAGCTACGGAATATAAGTTGAGACATAAAACATGAATTACATATTTTGCTTACTGCTCCAGTCGGGTAAGTGTGTATCCGGTTCTCTATAACTTCCCTAGAAAGCGGGGATTAAATGACAAAATATGACGACGGCGTGTCGCTAAGTACCTTGCTTTTTTAACCCATCCCTCTCCGGATCCGTCATATTCTCCATGTCGCACCGGGTAAGGTTTCAGTCCATCAAGTTCATACAGACTCCCCAGCACTGGAAGGTAAACAACGAAGTGATAGGCTTCTTCGCTCTTCTTCGAAAGGTCTAGACCATCTAACGAGATGGAGCTAGGTGGAGAAAGCGCGTTATGAGCTTCTCGAAGCCAATCCGCGCTTGTGATAGCCATCCCACATGTCTGTGGGTCCATGCCTGAGGTAAAGTTCAAGAGGTCCATAAATTGCGGTCCTGCATGGAGAGATGCAATGTTTCCCAGGGCGTTGACAACAGCAAGTGTAGCGCAAGCGTTGTTCACAGTTTGATGGGCGAAGAATCCGGGGAAATCTGAATCATAGTGACCAGCACCAACACCAGGCTCGTCGTCAGGTGATTCAGGGAACCACTTAAACAAGAAGATTAGGGCATGCACAGGCTGTAGCGCCTCCAATGATTCTGGTTCAAGTGAGTAGAGGTCATCGACGATGTAAGGCACTCCGAGGCTTTTGAGTAACTCTCTGTGACCGGTTGCGTGAGTCAGGTAGATCAGTTATCATCATTTCAACATACGTGAACACCCCAGGGTCAGATTCTGTAAGTTGCCAGCCACTAGAGTCCTCGTCTGACATTATTCACGACGTGCAAAAGCAAAAGCAACAAATTATACCGCGCGTCTAGGTTCGGCTTGCCACGTGACCCTTGTTTGGTGATGCCTTCCGTTCATAACAAGCTTTCTCTTCAATTGCACATGATGGAGGCTTCTGACCCTGCTCAATCGCCTCAGGCCACGACAGAAGATCCACGAGCTGCTAATCGCGACAAATTCGAGCTTGAACTGGAATTTGTGCAGTCGCTGGCAAACCCATACTACCTCCATTCTCTCGCACAGCAGAATATTCTTGATCAACCTGCATTCATCAACTATCTGGAGTATCTCACGTACTGGAAAGAGAAGGATTATGCCCGGTTTATACAGTTCGTCTATAGTTTGCGAGCGTTTACTATACTGCAACCGATGTTTTTGTTCAGCTACCCACACGCACTGCACCATCTTGATTTGCTCCAACACGCCCAATTTAGGTCAGAAATGAAGAAAGATGAATGGCGCGAATATCTCAACCAGAAGCAGTATGACCACTGGCGAACATGGTATGAGATACAGGAGTTTATTAAAGACACTTTCTTGATAATGATCTGTCGCGTCAGGCGAGATTACCCAGGGATTAGTACTAGTGTTGCCTCCACCGACCTTCAAGAAACCGGTGTGCAATCGCAACAGAATGCTCCTTTTGGGTGATATGGTTTACCGGATGTCTTGGCGGAAGCACATGGCGCTTTGGTTAATGAAAGTAACCATAAAATGAAGCGTTGCCAAACATACAGACTCGCAAGGAGTTACTGTTCTATGTCATTTGGTTCTTACATAAATCCTTCTGGCTGTCTTCAAATTGAAAGTTCCCACGCGTGTTAAACACTTCACGCGCAGTGCCACCGTTGCTTGGAATCTTACTGTACATGGCTCATCATGCTGAAAATGACTCTGAAGGTCGTCACTCATACATACCGGTGGAATCAAGCTTCAGGGAGAGTGACCACGGCGAATCCTCCTTTCATATTGCGTCGCTTGCAGAGAAACAGCGGATATGGTGGAGAACTGCCATCATCAATACATGCTTCATAGCTTCGTGGTACGTGGATGTTACTGTAAGGCTCCTGAAACGGGTTCATATGTTGACTACATAGGTATATATTCGCAACCCTACTGTCTTTGTACAACAAGTGGATGTTTTCGCCAGACCTTTTTGGATTTCCGTACCCGCTCTTCGTGACTACCTTGCACATGATTATTCAGTTTATCTTGGCTGCTGCTCTTCGGATCTGTTTCTCGCATCATTTCCGGCCAGAGAGAAGCCCTTCGGTAAAAGACTATGGGTACGTACTTTCTCGCAATAGCTAGTACCCGTCGGGCAGTCCTTGTCCTCACTGGACACCGGTTCTAATTGTAGCCTCTTTGAAGCAAGAAAGCAGTTCCTACTGCCATTGCTACCGGTCTCGATATTGGTCTGTCGAACCTATCACTCAAGACTATTACCCTATCATTCTATAGTGAGTTGTCAGTTCTGAACTTCGCCAGACGCTGGCCGGCCTACGTTTGAACTCTTAATATGTAATTTACGCTCAACTCATACATCTGGTTGTCCACAGCAATGTGCAAGTCATCTTCTCTCATCTTCGTGTTGTCCTTTGCATTTTTCTTCCGTCTGGAAGTGTTCTCTCTGCGACTCGTCGCTGTCATCCTTCTCATTTTTGGTGGGGTGATTCTTATGGTTGCTTCTGAAACGGCCTTCGTTCTTCCCGGGTTTTTACTTGTGATGACCGCCAGTGCATGTGGGGGTCTACGTTGGAGCCTTACGCAACTGCTCCTGAAGAACAAGAATATGGGTCTAGATAATCCTGCAGCTACCATATTCTGGTTGGCTCCTACAATAGGCGCCACGACAGCTCTTCTTAGCGCCATCTGGGAGGGGTGGTTTACCATATACGCTTCGCCATTCTTTCAGGACATGGCCTCCACTCTTCGTTCGGGCCTGTTCTTGGTCGCGCCCGGTATTTTGGCTTTTTGTATGGTCATGAGTGAATACTAGTACGTTTATGATCATGCGTTCAATTCCACGATGTCATCTAATTAGGTCATAAAAGTATAATCCAACGGGCCGGAGTCTTGCCAATGTCAATAGCAGGCATAGCCAAAGAAGTGTCGACCATTACAATTTCGGCTTGGTTTTTCGGAGACACGCTTACGCCACTCAATATAACCGGCGTAGGTATCACAGTTTGCGGTCCGTTTCGAAGCTATATGAATGCGGCACTTCTAACGGCATCTGTAGGGATTGCCCTTTTTACGTTTCACAAGTACCGCGATTCCATTGATGGTAGACTATCAGTGGACGCGCAGGGGAACATGGTAGCGATTAACGACGAAGATGTGGGTGACTCGTCAGATTCTGTGCACGGGGTCAACTTTGAGCTTAGTGCTGCTAATCTCGGACGTCGAGACGATGGTCATTTTGCGGTATGTCGCATCATTACGGAAAACCCTTCTAGAATTATGTATTCATCGAAACGCCACAAAGCATCAGGGGTCTGTTGATAACGACGCGCATCAGCGCCTGCTTTTTTCCACCGATCATGACGATTCGGATGATCATCATGAAGGCGAAGAAGATGCCGAACTAGTCCGGAGTATTCAGTTCTCTAAGTTCAATTGGGAGGCTGAAAGAGGTATAGACGAGAACTAGGGCCCCGGATGCGCTTCCAATTACATAGCCATCATATGCAGACTAGTTACCAACCTTGACCTTTTTTTTGACAAGAAGTTGCAACCTGAAGCGGTTCTTTGAAAGTGAATCCTCCGGCCCATTTGCACCTGATTGAAAAATGATCCCTTGCCCGGGTCGGGAGACTGGAGTCACAATAACCATAAGTCTTCTGGTACTAAATATTACGAACCATTACCTCTCTAATTTGGTCCCGAGCCGTGCACAACTCAAGTTTGTATTAAGCTTAGCTTACGTTGATGTGCAATAATAGTGAACTGTTTGAGTTATGGTTCGAAATTATTGATCCGAGGACACCTGACTCTGGCTGACTTCTGTTCCGTTGAGCCCGGGTACCACGCGGCCTGTCCTGCGCTTACTCTGACTTGGTGGTGATGTGATTTTTTGGTTTAGATGATTGGGCCAGACGAATTGGGAGACAAATTGTAGCAAATCGTTCGGTTACTGCGGAATATTATCTGATGCGATCAATTTAGTCAGCACAGCAAAAACCCTTGGACGAAAGACATGTGGCTGCGCTGGAAAATACCTGGATACGGTGTGAAAATCAGACCCAAGTCCCTCCAAAGTGCCTGTAGGAGGCGATGAGCGGCCTTGCGCACTACGCACTGGCAGGCCCATCAAGGAGCCGGGCACTCCCGTAGGTCAAATTAGAAGGCGATAATCGGACTGCTGCTTTATGACGTGTAACAGTCTAGAGCTTTTGTGATGCGACTAGTAAGTGATATTTCCCGCACGTTTTTTTTTTGCCATCAATGATTAAGTGCTTTGTACTGATTGTCAATCCTATTACGATATGAAACCAGAAGAAACGGCCATTCACGGATTGACTAATAGCATCTGCTAGATCGTTGAAATGCTGGGTTAATGGCGACGTTCTGTTGGGTAAGAGGCCCGATCCATTGTCGCTTATGGACCGTGTATGGGCACGGGAAATCAGCGATAATTCACTTTTGATCTGACTTTCTTCGTGGACAGATCTCACACAACGGCCTCGAGGTATTTAGGCTGTGTGATATATAAATCCGGGCTATTCTGGCTTTTGGATTATTCACTTTACCATGGATGGTTTTCAATTCATTATCGAGTCCCCTCAAGAGACCCAAGGTCACAAGAAACGCCCGCGTCTTGTGACTTCTTGTGATAACTGGTACTGCCCATTCAAATCTCCATCAAGTAATCCATGTTGACCTTTCACCTTGTCCCTCTTCTAGCCGCCTCAAAAAAATCAAGTGTCTGCAGTCATCCCCCGAGACACAATGTGAGGCCTGCAAGGCAGCGAAAATTCCATGCAAGTTTCGCGATCGCGAACGATATTTTGCCGAGCGCAGTCGAGCCATCGCGGGCCCCAGTTCCTCGCCAACATACCATGGATTATCGAGTAGACCAACGATCACGGCTTCAGAGTCTTCAGAGCGCTCCAGTTCGGGTGGTGCAAATGAGCACGCCACCCCGGCATCGACCGCGCACACGCCACCATCGCAGGGATATGCCAACTCCATGTCTCGCTCTCCGTCCTACTCGCCACCAGGAACATCATCCACAGATCATGGTCGATATCAAAGTTATCCAGATCATTCAAGGCCTCCTACAACTCATAGGTAATACATCCACACTCTCAGATATCAACACTCATTGACATGGCCATGGAAGACATACAACTGCAGGTGATGAGCACACTCGTCGATATGGAACTCCTGGTCCAGGTCAGGCATTGGGTCGTTCCCATACCACATCGAGTGGCTACCGGCCAACTCAAGTCTTCGACCCCATGAATCCTCAGATGCCACAACGCAGCTGGATGCCCCATTTCATCCAGATATTCATCAGTCAACTTGGCAGCCAATGCGCGTTCATGACTTACGATGACCTATATGAAAAATTCCGACACCAGACTCTATCCCCTCTACTCTCCAACTGTATTGCAGCACTCGGCGCAAGGTCTGTCTTCTGCGATGCACTCAACTTGTATATGAACGAGATCAAACAGGTTCTCTGACATACCGGATGTTGTCGCGCGTGGTCCCCAGAACGTCGCAGATATTTTCTGTGAGAATGCCAAGGTTCGTGATCGTGTGTGTGGGTCCTGCTGATCTAATGGAATGAGTAGGAGTTGTTGTCCGCGGCACTTAACCAACCATCTCTCGATGTTCTTCACGCTGTCATCACCCTGGCATGGACAGAATACAAAACTGGTCGGCTTCTTGGTAAGTACCGGGAATGTTTCCCGTGTTCATCGGCTAAATGCTTGGCTCCTAGGATTCCGACAATACGGTGATGTGAGTGAAATTGGAATGTTTGGCTAGCTCGTTTCTGACAAACGATCAGCTTGCCATGAGAACCGCAATGGCTATAGGACTGTCTGAAGAATCCACCAGGCAGATGAGCCCTTATGACAGTTACCAAAATCGTCTTCGTTTGACATGGCAAAGTGTCTCTCAGTTGTACGCCTCATCAGCTTGTGAGTTCTCAGGCTTGTTGTGATTCAAACCACCCTAATCATAACCAAGTGTCGGGGTAATTTTAACGGTCGACCGATTTTTACGCCCGCTGCACCAGCCATGCCAAAATCTTGCTTTGTCATTTAACTTCAATGCTTATGCCCCTCTTGCCTTGGTTAAGCCTTTGGGAAGACCTTTGGGTTTCTCATTCCACTCGGAGACCGCTGGCAGGCTTCCTTCGTTGACCATATATTTCGTGCTGCCTTTATTTATTAACCTGACATATATATCAACTCACATCAATAATACCACCAGACTGCATGTTACATTGATTACAATCACATCCCTGTATACACAGAATTTCCAAAGTTGAAACAACGTGCAAGAACATCTGCTCCACGAGTTTGCATCATTGTCAGCTAACCTGTGCATATATGCTGCGGCACATCACCATGGGAAGGTCGATCATCAACATCACCATCATGCTCAAGATCGGCAGTTGGTTTACTCCCCATAGATCAATCGTACGCCGATCAAACGCTCCTACGCTCCCCAGTCCCGTAGTTCGCGCATTTAAGTTTGCGTTTTTACTTACAAAGTGGTCGGCGGCCGAGTTGTGCCGATGCGGAAACAGGGTTTGAAACATGCTATCCCACGTTTGTGAGCTAACTTTGTATTTATTTAGCCTAATCGCGAAGCTTAATCACGAAAAAGATTTAAGACAGGACAAGAAAACGGTCAAATGATGCGCTGTAACGCTGAAGTTAAGCGCTGAAGCTGAAGGCTCGTGCTCGGTGACATGATGCACTGGCACTGACTAAGAAATCCTCGACTTCCGAGGACTTTCTGGACGGGCTGTTCGGAATGGGAAGTGTTCTATTTTTTTTCTTCCAATTGCAGACCTGTAAGTCGGGACCATGCTGTATTTGAGGAACAGCTGACTTTTTTCTATCAAATGGTCTGATGCATGGCTACAAGACTAAGCAGGGCGATTAAACTACTTACCTACTCTTACCTCACCAATCATAGTACACGGCTACTTCCAGAGCCCGGGGTTCGGTGACTGTTAGCGCCAATGTGTATATGTTCAGAACTGTCCAGTATATGTTCCGACGGCTTTTGTCGAGTGCATAACGAGAATGGAAGTGCTGGAACGACTGCATCTGGAATGAGTGTCCGTCATTCCGCACTGCGGCTGCGGCTGCGCTCGAGGGACGAACTGACAAGTGCATGATTCGCAGGTACATAATACATATGCCGGCGGTGCGCAGTAGAGTTAGGTTGTGAAATTTAAAATCTTAGTCTTGCACCGCACAATAGAACGGGCTCAATTATTACGAGGTAGCAGTATCCCGGAATGAATGCATGCCTGCGCCCTGGAGGCTGGGTATACAGTTCTCTTGCAAGTAGTCCCGTGTTTCAATGCAGAAGGGTCGGTGGTCTAAGGCCAATCCGATTTAGGCACGGTGGGCTTCTCGGCGAGGCTGGTCGCGTAAAACCGTGACGCCGGCGACTGTGTGTCTTTTATAATTTTAAGCTTGTTCATCCCCGCCGACCGGCAAACTTCATGCGTCAGGGGTTGATTGTATGTGTAGTTTCGCGGCAAGCTCCCCGACCCTGTCATTCTGAGCGCTGAGGCATAATGTTTTAACAGGGTTGAAAGTTTAACCTTGCGCCACCGCTGCGATATGATGGTCGCAAACAGTGTAAGAGTGTTACTACAGCCCGTATGTGGTAGTCAACATTTAGCGAGTGTCACGGACTTTGAGGCGTTTTAAATACGTGAGATCAACTCTCCACATGATCTTGTTGTTGTGAGTTACTGATCAGGACCGAGGAGGTTGTATCAATGCAGCCCGCGGGTGGTTTTTCAGGTGACATTCCAGTGAAACAGAATCACGGACGCAAAATGACCGGGAACTGACCGACGGGGGAAATTTAAATTTGCTGGTGTGAAATTTCTCCAACAAGAAAGTTCTCGAAAGATGTGGCCTGACTTCACACTACAGTGGAGAAAGGGTATCTCATACATGCCATCGCCCAGAACAGGAGGTCAGTAGAAAATGCACTACAATCGCCTACCGTACAATTCCTACGCAAAGACTTACCCATCCATCTGCACCCGCCATACAAGCCCCTAGCCATGCCATCTCCGCATCAGGAGGTACCAGCACACCATGCATCATAGCATAAGCAAGTTCTGGGCCAGAATATGGCGCAGGTGGAAAGAGGAGGGGAAGATGCGTAGATAGATAATGCACTAAGGTATGCGCCGAGCCTATTTAGTAACTCGATCAGTTCCAACAATCCTTTACTGGCAATCCTTTGGAGAGAAACATACCATCTTCAAGGGTCGGAGAGACAACGTCTTGCATCACGGGCCCGTCAGGTAAATACAACCTAACTGGGACACTGCGAACGTTATAAGCATTATCGCGGTCCGATGCACTCTGCGGGTCTGTAGATGGTGGCCTTGCATGCATCGATGGATTTGTGGAAGGTGGTGGAGAGTTCGACCGCGCAGGTGCGGTTGTAGGCACTACCTTAGATGCTACGCGCCAATAGTCCTCGAAGTTATCTAGAAATGACGAGCATCCTGAATTGCGCATACACGCAATAAAACGGCTGGCTCACGTTCTTTGATGCCTTCCCAGATACCATCCTGGTCTTGCTTCCGGAGACCTGTCATGCGCTTCGTGTTTCCCCATCGTATGAAGTCTGCCTCCTTGAGCTGCCCCATAAAAGCTTGTTTACACGACTCGGCAGAAGGCGAGAGAAGAAGCTTCTCTGTGGGAGGTGATGCAAGGTGGAGAATGAGCTTCAAGGGAGTCACTTGCAGATTGTAATGAGATGTGGAAGTCTGAGACGGAGGCCGAATTGAGGCAGAGATGATGTGATTATCGTAGATCAGCCCTATCGGCCAGTGCCTACCAGAAGATTATGTTCAGGATACATCGTGTACCGCGTTACAAGGGTCTGAAACTAACCACTTCAACAGCGTACCTTCCTCGCTCTCGAACCACCATTCTTCCTCCTTAAGCATCTTTCCAGCTGCCTCATCGAATACGACATCCATCAAGAATCGTCGTATCTCAGGCATGAGAAGAGGCAAGTAACTGACACGAGGAGCTTGAATATAATAACATTCCAGCCCGCGATCAGAATTCGCTGGTAACTCTTTTGAGTCTACGCGAATTTCAAGGGGAACGGTACCCTCCCATGTCAGGCGGCGAAAAAGAGTTGTTGATGCTGGAGTTGAATTCGCAGACGGTTGACCGTGATGGCGCGTAGTACCGTATGCAGACATCAAAACTCTGTCGAGATGGCAACTATTTGCAAGAAGCGCTTCAAGAGAGTCTTAGTCGTGACTCGTTAGAGCAGCAGCGAGTTGATTATGATGATTCACGTGACTCGACGCGCCCAATATGTAGTTACCAGTTCAACTAGCACCATCACACAATATGGTCCACGTCGCAGCACCTTCGCTGGACTGGTTCAGGTTGGTGCCAAAGGCATGCTAGCGGATTCCCTCACAGCACACACGACTTTCTCAAGGCCCTTGGCTTTGAGACGAATATCGCCAAGAACGGGATGACATGCTGTTCCCCCCGGTAACATCCAAGCCAATAAAGGTTGAGAGTACAAGCGATCACAGTAATCTGGATGCCTTTGGAAAGACCACAACTGCACACACTGACCTATGGAACAATCCGCACCAATCATGAGTGATGCATTCTTTCAATCACCACCGTTGCCTGAACTATTCTCCGTACGCATTCCCGACCCTGTTCAATAAAGCGAAGATCTGCCAAGGTCGTAGATTCAGGAGACTTCCTACCTATCATAGACAATTGGATGGTTCTGCCGCCACAATCGCCTCGTATTATTGTCTTGACAAATCCATTCAACAGCGGAGGGAAAACGGACGTTTTTAGGGCTCGACGGGTGGTTCCATGATAGAGTTTTGATGTGCTCGCCGCTACAAGGGCTGTGAATGTACGAAAACGGAGGTCCCTTTCGAGTGCCAGGGAGGCCAAGGACAACTATTAACCCCAAATCTTGAACTCCGATAGCATGATCCTCGGTGTGATCAGGACTGCAGGAAAGGCGTCATAGCCTAATCAGCGGGTTGGATTGCACCACAGAATGCTACAGAGCGTTCTGTAGCATTCTGTAGCACGCTGTGAGGAATTACGTCCCCCTGATGCTGGGAGTTCACGTTTGAAGACTTTCTTCTCAGCTTGCCGTCAAAGAATGTGTCGGTCCGGCGTCGCCACATGAATTCAATTATCGTGGTAATGCTGCTGTTGAGTTGGAGATGGTAGTACCGACGTCGATCAGACAGAAGAACATTCAGAAAGGCAGCCGGCATCATGAGCATTAACCCAGCAGTTCCGGAATCGGCGTCATATTCATGATATCTCGATATCGATGTTCCATGTCATATCCGCAAATTCCATGTTGAGCGATCATGAACGATTCATCACTGAGAGCCTAGACTTCGGACTTCCAGCTCAGTTGGGAGCATATCCAGTAAAAACATCTGTAGCGGGCCGCATAAGGCAAGCTTGGACGGCCCGAACACGAGCATCGCAAATGTTGCAATGTCAAGTAGTTCAGTTACACACATATATACATAGATTAGACGTACGTGTAAATCAAACTGTCCATCATGAATCATATACTCACAAGCGGTGAGTTTAACCTGGTTCTGACCACCTTTAATAATGTTTCCACCGCGGAAATAACACTCTCAGGCTCTGAGTACTTTCTCAGGACATCTAGCACCCAGTCTATTCGCTCATGAAGCGTTTCAAGTGCAAATCTGTCCAACGGAATGTATTCAAGCGTCAACTCTGTAAGGTCTGGCAAGATTTCCACACAATCATCGTTGCCTGAGAGATACACGCTAGGGAATGCATCCCATGCGCCAGGGACGAGTGGCGATAATTTCGCCCTTGAGAACATATCATCGAGTGGAAGTTCCAAAACCTTTGAGACAGCCGTGATCCGCAGGAAAATACCGGCAAGGTAGAATGCGTGAGGGTTGCTGTCCGCGGCTTCCGCCATCAGACTAATGCACCTGTTGATGTGGTCGTCTAGGGAAAGGCGACTGCACCACGCAGGATTCTTTACAAGGGTAAAGAGGAGTTTCAAGTAAGTTCCATCACGTCCTTCATCGAACAAGACACCGTGGCTACCTTCCACACTAGGGGAGATAGCGGTGAGGATGGCGGGGGAAAGCGCAAGTAGTTTCTCCCGTAAATTAGCATAGCCATCTGTATCTCCTATGGCAGCTAGTAGTGTTCTTCGCGTTTCGTATGTAGCACGCAAGGCAGCATAACGCAACCGGGCAGGCTGTTCCGGCCCCATAGACCACAAGAGGGCTTCCAAATAAGCTGCCTCTCTTGTTCGACTTCCGAGACTCTTCATAGCACTAAGTGCCAGGAGTGCATCCGCAAGAGTATCCTCCACTTCATAACCCTCGAGCTCGCGCAGTTCGCAAATATAATCAATGAGCCACTCAAATTCATGGGAAGAACGGGCATCGTGCGCCCAGGTAAACTCCCCATACCAATACAGGAATGAGTCGTCTGGCTGGTAGACGTATCCCAGAGGGCCTTGAGGGATGCAGATAGCTGTGTGCAGCGCAGCTCCTGCTTCGAACAAGCGTCTCTGCATATCTTCTGAGTCCTCAGTTTCGTTGTCAGATAGCGCTGAGCATCCGAGGAAAATTTCTTTGCAGCAAGCAAGACCCGCTCGGAAAAACGAGCCGTCAAGGGGAACTGCCCCTGTCAGCTCAATGATGCGAAGGGCATGTGGGAGACATTTCTTGGCTCTGGAAGCGTAATGTTGCGGATGTGCTCCATCAACGCAACCTTGTAGACAAGCGAGGAGTTTAGTGACAAGTACATCGATAGCAGCACTTCGGTCGCTGTCAGATAGGCGACCTGACGGAAATAAAACAATTGCCATACCTTTTGTCCACCTTCACGAGTATCATTTTGTCGACGTTTAGCCCGAGTAAGATGCCAGCAAGAAGTGTACAATTAGCGAGCACCTGAGCTGACGGGGCTTTATTCGGTATCTTGGCTTCAAGGAGCATCGAGATAATACTCAATGCTAGATCCTCCATTTGCGCGAGCTCGTCGATGTCTTTATGAAGGAGGAAAACATATGGAAGGACTTGGGAAAGCCACAACAAGGTAGCGTCAGACGCTGAAGAGAATTTTGGCGTATCCCGGAAGAATCGATAGGTGTAATCAGCTATCCACTTCTGTCCAAGGTTGATCTTCAATGCATAATCAGCATCCAGCGATTCTTGGCTGAGGAGGTGCCAGAAGTGAAGATATCTAGGCTGAGAAGGCCATTGCGCAGCAGAATAATACTCCCCGTCCAGTCGAAGGTATTCCCTTCCACTGAGATGGACCAGAGCTGTTGCGCAAGCTAGAGCTCGTTCTTTCGCTGGCGCTAACAGCCGATCTTTAGTGTCGAAACAGCTTCCAAGGCTGCGATGCAGGAGAGAAATTATACCGGAAACATCAAAATCGAATGGCCATTCAACTTCGGGGACCAGCTGGCAAGCTGCAATGAATACGTTGGGATCTGTGGATGTTTCGAGCAACCATTTTACGGAAGGAGCATCCGAAGATGCTACGGAGACGGCCGGAAATTCGTACGACAGAGAAATTGCGGGAAGGTACGACTCCGTTGCTTCAGAGAGACGTTTGCCAAACTCGAGATCGCAGATCAAAGGAGCACGGGTCTGCGAGGATCGCAGAGCTCGGATGGAACGTAAACAAGAACTGGTGACCGTTCGAAGAGCAGACAGCATGCTTCTGGCACTAGCAAATCCCGCGAGAAGCGACTTTCCGAGTGCCACGCCTAATCCAATGCATCGCGGAACATATCGCAAATGGTATAGATCATGGAACTGAACCATGCGAATTACAATGAGTTGACAAGTAAGTCTGATGACGACAGACACAGGCGTCTGAAAGGGACAATCCGAGGACATGAGGGACGCGAAGACGGTGAATCCGTAAAGCATAACGCCAAACAATGTGATGCAGATGATGACATATGCGATTGTCTGTTGCTGAGACCACAAGTTGATGCTGAGGGAGGCGCCGAAAAGGAACAACGAAACCTGCAACAACGCCGGGAATGACTGAACCACGGCATCAAAGTACCACGTCCTTAGTGCTTCCATCTTCTGTTGCCGTCTCCTTCCACGTTCCTCCATGGAACCATGACCGTATCTGTTGGACTTGTAATAGCCTAACCACTGTTTGCCCAGGATGGCACCAAAGGCAGCAAAGAGGCTAAGTAAAAGACTAGCGTAGGCTAGGCTTTGAGCCCAAACATTACTAGACGAGTACCCTGCTGGTTGCGGAAGCGTAATGCTTTGGGGTGCCGAAGTACCATTTGCCGCAAGTAATATGAGTTGGACCAGCAGTGCGTTGGTGGTGTCTCCTGGATTAGGTTGTGACGCAATTATGAAGGAGGTGGTGACAGCTGAGAAGAGACCCGCCTGTGAGATTGCATTTGGATGGTTCGCAAACTGTTCTGAGAAAGGAAACGCACAAAAGTAGGGATGATATCGATATCACCATTGTACCGCTCCAGGAACTCGCTGTCGACCTCCTCTGCTACCACCTCATATGTTTCCCAGAACTGTGATCGGACGTCCTTGTCCGCTTTCTCTAGTTCTGCGCGCTTAAGGACTTCGAGAATTTCGCTCTGCTTTTGGAGAAGACTGCATTGGGAAATATTCAGTTTGCAACGGCTGACGAAGTTCGATGGCTGACTGAGCTACTCACGAGCTAAGGACCTCCGATTGCTTATCGTGCTCCATGACAGACGAGGTGCTCGTTCGGTGATAACCCCGATTGTCATCATTGGCAAGTCTAAAATTTCCACAGTAACCAGGAACGACATATCAGCACTGATTCAGCAGGAAGTATAACTGTCACCTGTGATCATCATGATCATGCAAGAGCGCGACGACAGCATCGATGGCTACTGTTTGGTGGACCACTCAAGAGGAGAAACGACCTCGATTACTTACAGCTGTTACCTGTAGCATCCCAGATCTTCCTCTGTATACTTGAACCTGAAAGCGTGCGGCGGAACTCGGCCACTTTCCGGCCCGTCTGACGCCATATTCGGAGCTCGGAGCTTCCCCACAGTTGTCTCCGGTCCACGATGTCGTTCGTCGCACTCTCCCGCTCAACATTCCGCCATGCAAGCAGCAGCGTTCGTTTCTTCTCTACCAGTTGGCGTGTACAGCGCGAATACGCAAATGTCCTTGTCTCACGGCCCAGCCCAGGCGTGGCGCTCATCACTCTGAACAGACCCAAGGCACTCAATGCACTCAATGCGGCGCACTTTCAAGATATATCTGATGCGATGAAGGAGGCTGATGAGGATGCTAGTGTGGGTGCTATAATCCTCACTGGGTCAGAACGCGCGTTTGCGGGTGTGTTTCTCAGTCAATCGGATCATGAACTCGATTAGACTTGTTTATGCACAGCTGGTGCGGACATCAAGGAAATGAAGGACAAGTCCTGTGAATATCTTTAGGACCTTAGTTATTGAATCCTTTCTGACAAACTTTCCCGAAGTCGCCGAAGCGTACACCGCCAACTTCCTCGCTGATTGGGAAGTTATCACTAAGCTTAAAAAGCCGGTTATTGCAGCCGTCAGCGGTTACGCCGTATGTTCTTGGACTCATTTGTCAATCATTACGTTTTCATTCGAATTCTTGCCTTTAGCTCGGAGGTGGCTTGGAGCTTGCATTGCAGGCTGATATTCTTCTCGCAGCGCCTTCAGCACAACTTGGACAACCAGAGGTCAATCTCGGAGTCATCCCTGGCGGCGGCGGGACCCAACGTCTCGCCCATCTCATCGGCAAATCGCGTGCCATGGAACTCGTCCTCACCGGACGTATAATTGGTGCAGACGAGGCAGAACGCTGGGGCATCGTACGAGTTGTACGCGGGGGCAGTGTCGTTGATGAGGCCGTAAAAGTGGCGAGCGATATTGCAAGCAAGGGACGCATCGCAGTGAATGCAGGCAAGGAGGCTGTGAACGCAGCGTTTGAAATGAGCCTCGCTGAGGGACTGAGATTTGAGAAGCGGTTATTCCATGCCTTGTTTTCAACCAAGGATCAGAAGGAGGGTGGGCATATTTTCGGTGTTGTTTGACTAAACTTTGCACTGATTCCTTTCAATCTTGCTAGGCATGGCTGCTTTTGCTGAGAAACGAAGGGCAGAGTGGACGCACTCGTAAGGGCGTTCTGTATGAGGGAACCCCGGTCGTCAACATCCCTGTGCTTTCCTGTTTTGATTCTATCATCTAGGTTTGATTTTCGACATCAGAGCCTAAGTTTACATCACTAGACTATTACAAACGAGGTTAGGCAATGGTATCTGATTGTTGATTGATCGGCCTTCAGCGCTCAGCCAGATAACGATGTCCGCATCTATCCCAGCGGTTTGTGTCTAGCGGTGTTAGCACTATGACGAATGTGGCACGATTCAAATCAACCTGCGCGACCAGGCAGTGGTCGTCTAATTTTGCAACGGCGGACTCAGCCGAGTGCGATATCTCCAATACCCCAACGTCCATTATGTGAGCAGAAGCCATCCTTTCTTTTCAAATGCTGCTGCGCTATCAAAAACGCTATCCAAGGAACAATCAATCGTAATGTATTAATGAGTGAACGAGTGGGATTCTAACCCAATCTGCTCATGTTAATATATCATTTTATTGCAAAACAGGTTTGACTTCGTCAAGAATAGCCCCTCTTCGTTGGAAATCGAAGGGTGGGGCCTCGATGCGCCCGTCTTCGTCATAAACATCTTCGACAATGGGCACTTTATCTTTCCATTCACCTTCAATATTCATCTCATGGCGGTTGTTCGTTCCTTAGATGTCAGAAGGCAAGATACCGACGTGGGCGAGCTCGAGGGAGATGTCTCTGGTTCTGTCCTCACAGACGTTACCGTGGAGTCTGGCTGTGGCATCAGTCAGCTTCCGGAATGTTGTTCGGTTGGAAATGATCTCAGACGGGATGCTGGTCACAACGTAGCACACAGATAAGTATTATTATCCACTGTACATGATATCGTATTCAAGTTATATCTGAAATTTCCACAATAGAACATTTGCTGGAATACGATCATGTGCAAGTGCCGATTAGTCCTTATCATGCGTGGATCTTGCTGCTGCTCAAGCGAGCCTCACCTTTTTCCCTCAGCGCTTTTGAGTGGAACCAGGACTTGCATACTCTCCTGTTTCTCCTTTCTGTCTCGCCTCAACTTTATTCGCAGTCTCCATATCCCTACTTCCCGTCCAATCCTACCACTCAGCACATCCTTCATCGCGCCAATCACGCAGAACAGTATCAGCGGGTTGGATTGTGTTGCAGAATGCTACAGAGAGCGCTCTGTAGCACTCTGTAATGAATTACGTTTCCCTGATGAGTTGAGAAGGCCAATCTATCAGACTTGAAGGGTGGCTCATCTCCTTAACAGAATGCATGTTCCAGGCAGACGACCGCTTAGGGGGTCGTGGAGGCAGATGAGTGGATTTTTCTTTCGTGACGTGTTCCTAACGTCTGAATTCATAGCCTGTAACCTACTCGTCGAAGATATTCCCTGAGTCCTGATCTGATATTCACCATCGCGGTAGTAATCCATGTTGTTTATTGGTTTATGACTCCCTGTGGAAAACGAGGTGGGCTTCACCCTGGGTAGTGTTAGTTGCCATGATTAGATCATTTAGCTGGCGGACGGTCATAAAACTTATCTGTACAACATTCCAATGGCTATCGCACTTGCCTGTCTGTCTGTGCACGCCCTCGTTGTACGGTCAAACTGTTTATAATGGTGAGAATCACTGTGACCACGTTTCAAAAGACTATGGACTGAGAGCGCATAGCTAACGGATTGCAATCAAACAATACCCTCGATGCGAACTGAGATCCTCGAAATAATAATTCATTGATGGGTCTGTGTAACGTGCGTGGTTTACATTTTATGTAAAATGATCTGGAAAGTGGACAGGCATGGCCATCTATTATCACAGCGGCTTGCTGAGCTCGCTTTGCCCTCACTAGTTGGTCGGTACTACTGTCGAAACGGTTGTTCGGAATCATCTTCACGATGGAGATATTCTGGTCAAAAACAAACATTGAAAGCCCAAGATCTCATTAACGCTCCCAAAAACATTACATTACTTAGTGTTCGTTTTTTGATCTCCCATATCCCTCATCTTCTTGTAAATGGTGTGTAAGCGGGCTTCAGAAGCTGCCGTGGATGATGCGCCATCAAGGCGAAGAATCTTGTTCCACTTCGGCCTCCGGTCAACGAGTTTTTCACCAGGGGGTCGATAGCTCGGGTCGTAGCTTGAGATCTGATGCATAGTACGTTTAACATCGCCACGATGAATTGTGGTACCACTCCAGTATGGACCTGTAATATGACGGTCATGGTACGTAATACAGATCTGCGGCATGAATAACTTACCTGCGGCGGCGATGGCCATGACGGATTGCTTGGTTTTATCTTGAATAAAGAGATGTCCCGCTTGTGATATCAGGTCGATTCTAGCCTCCTGAATATGCGCCCGAATCTCTGCGTCCAGCTCCTTATCCTTCAGACTTCTACTCACAAACCTCTTCACTTCTACGAGAAGGCAAGCACTTGCTGCAGTTATTCTCCACCCTCCATAGCGAAGCTTCTCTTGTGCTTGAGGCACGGCTGTGAGATGGACGATGCCAAAATCCACCAGAACGCTCCCAGCATCCTTTTCCGGGACCGTCGATGCGAAAGACATGTTCCCAACCTCCGAGTCAGGCTCATGGTCTCCTTCTTCGAGTTCTTCTTGGTTGTTAGCAGGGACCTGGGTGCCTGCTGCAACACCCTCTGAGGCTCCCTGGGCTACCCTTTCTTCCACCTCCTCAGGATCATCACCGTCATTCGCACCTTCAAGCTGGTCATTCTGCTTCACAATCCAAACTGGAAATTGAGGCGCCACAATCAAATTCGGCACATCTGCCACAAGATCGAAGAGTATCTGACACCACAGTGGGTACCAATAGAATTCCATGTTACGGGAGTTGAATGTACGAGAGAACGCGTATGACGTCTCCAAGCGAGCCTTTGGCGGCAGTAATTGATTACTAGCACTGGCAGGGGCCATCGCGAATTATGAGTGTGTGGCTGGTGTGTCGAAGTACGGCGACTAATTAGCATGTTAATATACGTCGTGCAGACTTCATTTTTATATCGCTGAGAATGAGTTATTCCGACTAGATGCTATTGTACAGCATTTATGGTAGACAAAACCGATAAATTTTGATGTTTGCTCAGGTGGCTCAACATTTTCCGTATGTTCGGATAGATCATGACGTGGCCAGAAGTTGATCCCAAGAAGAGGAAACAAAGAGATCAAATCCAAAGACAGAAGAGGGCAACAATGAGTAAGCGAACACAATGACGATACACCAGTTGTCACTGGTCCACAGACCGCAGGTCGCACATCTGAGGCTGAAGCACGTGCCTTGTCACATGACACTCCATATAAAAGGGCTACACCTGGTTCAAAGTTGAAATCAAATACTGTTACGGATCCAAGGTGAGAGCATACAGTTGCGTCCGAACTGTCTGTATTCTAATTCATGCATAACAGTCATGGTAAAATACTATGGATATTTGGTGAGCGATAGCTGGCTACACCAACGAGCCCTTGATGTGGGCTATCCGCCCGCCAAGACACCCGAAGACTCGGATGATATCATCAGCCTTGCGTCGATAGATGTCATGGCAGAGACGGGCGTTCTCTCCTACGCCAGAGTTCGTCGAATAAAGACTCCCAAGGGCAAATATTTCTGGTGTATTGCCCTCGCCTGTGACGATCCTATTACTGTTGGAGAACGAATGTCAACCCGCCCGCCGCCGGAGGCAAAATATAAGGCTTTGAAGGAGGCGCTGGGAAAGGATGGACCGCCTCACTGGTATCGAGCTATTTGAAACGAAACGTCGGTGAGCTTTCCGCATCGCCACTTGAAGCAACTAATATTCATTTTTCTTAGAGAAAACTACACAAGTCTCGTCGCATGGTCACGTATATCGCCACATACCATCGAAGTCATCGAATCACAGGATGTAATGATATATGATTACTTCCGTTGCCCGCATATCTACATATTGGTCTAAGGAAGAGCCAGGATGCCGCAGATTCTGTATCAGCTCCGTATCATCGACCGTTGGGAGGTTCTACTGCTATGATCGTCTCATTATTGTGTTGACAAATCCATTTAACAACAGCGGAAATGGACGGTTTTGGGACTCGACGTGTGGTTCTATGATACAGTTTTGATGTGCTTGCCGCTATGAGGGCTGTGAATGAGGTCCCTTTCAATTGCCAGGGAGGTGGAGGACAACTATTAGCCCCAAACCTTGAACGCTCACTTGAAGTCCGATAGCACGACTCGGTATGATCAGGACTACAGCAAGGCCGTCAGGGGAGTACACGATGAGTCTAGGATCTAAGCTTCGACCAAGGATGTGCTAAATAGCTAGCAGGCCGCATCATCATCGTTGTGTATGTCTCACTCGCGCTGATTTAAGACCTTCTCACCCACAATCAGAACGCGACGCCTCCCACCCAAGCACTCTTCTCATTAAGTCCGGACAACAACTTAAGGGCTTGTCTTGATTTACTTTCATTTCCTCAGTCTCGACGCACGCCAGCAAACGATATTGTCCACCGCGACTGCTCCCATCACCACTATACCTTACTCATCATTCACGTTCACTGGGCATTCTCGGACTCCACCTGCCCGCTCACCATGGCGATCACAATGCCCCAGTAATCATTAATGTTAATCATTCTTCGGAAATGATAAAACTGTCAGCCATCACCTCAAACTAGTGTCCGACCTGAGTTGTTCTTATTCAATGTGCTAGTAATATACTCACCCTCAAAGCGCCCGCAACTATTCAGTCCAGGCCCGACGGCCGTGGAGATGATTGATCGGGAGACGATGATGAGGAAACAAAGAAACGCTGGCCCTTTGCACGCGAATATCTTCTTTAGCCCTGAGTATGTAATTGCATGCTAGCACCTGCAGAACACGAACCGCCTCGGGATCCAGCAGCTCAATCTACTGATGACACCCTAGCAAACGGCACATACATAGTTGGTCCATTGGAGAGGCGTACGCTGACGGCCCGGCGTATTCGGATTCTTGCAAGAGTCAGTCTCAAATAGAAGCTGAGTAAAGTCCGAGGAGCGAAGTGCAGAGCGGCTGGGGTAAGTATTGGTGAAACGAGTCTTCTGCCCAGAGAGAGATAATCCATCGATAGTGCCTTCACAACGATGTAGCCTACTAGAACTTGTGCAATGAGTCATTGCTTTTCCACAATCAAGTATGTGAACGCAGTTCACCTTCATTTTATCAGTTGCGAGTGCTGCGCATCACAATATAGGTTCCACCAACTTAGATTTCGCTTTTATATATGCCCTCTAAACGTATATATTCATCCAGCTACAGGAGGTTTGATTGTATGAATCTGCTCGTTGCAAAAAATCTAAAGGATAGTCATTACCTATCGATAAAATAGCAGCTGTCCACGTACATGTTACAATACAAGTGATAGTATAACCTAAATGTCCGACGGACATCGAAACATGTTAGCAGCAGACACAGGACTTCCCGCCTCCATGTTCGCCAGGGTCTATATGTACTGCAACTGCTTGCTGGTGTGGTTGCTGTTGCTGTTGCGTATCAGGGTCCGGTTCAGTAGTATCGAGATATTCATCAGGTACGATGTCCGGGTCTGGGCCAGGAGCACCCGCAGCAGCATTACGCTGTAGATCTACGCATCAGACAACCAAGATACGCTGATAAGAATCGACCTGACCCACTTCTTTAGCCTTCGCGAATGGAACATCAACAACGGGCGGCGTTGCATGATGGGGTGACCGGGTGAATAGGTATCGTAAGTGAGTTTTGGTTGTGGTGGTGACGGCGACTGGTGGGGAGGTGGTGGGTGGTGCAGGTGCAGGAGCTTCCTGAGGGCTTCTCGTCATAGCGAGCCTGAGTCTTTTGAGGCGCCCAGAGCGCTGTTGAAGTCTTGGCCTGGAAATCTGAGAATGCTGTGATGAATTATGAGCGAGAGAACAGAAAGATACGCTCTTGCACCCACTTGATGCATTCCTTGGAAAAAATTGGGTTCTGCATCATAGCCATCTTGTTCTTGCCCGGGGATCTCCGCCTGCATAATGGTTAGTAGCGAAAGAGGTGAGGAACGGGGTACATACACCAAGAATACGGTCGTTGTCCGCAGCGAGCGTGCTGCATTTCTCCTTGAACTCTAAGTGACATGCGGGTGAGCTAGTCGTGGGTGACATGACGGAAGACTTGCCGTTGGACCAATCGAGACAGCTGGCCTTCGCAATGTCGTCGATGGCGTCCATCATGGATTTGTGTGAGTCGAGGGCTTCGTCGAGTTTACCTGCCGAAAGGAAAGTCTGACACCGTTTCTGGTGTGTCGTAAGCAATAAGAACTCGAGATCCCAGCCGAAGAGCTGCACAAAGTACTAGGTTATGGGAAGCATTATTTATGCATCATGTCGACGCACCACGGTCAAGTCTTGGTATACGAAATGAATGTATTTCGATGAGAAAGCGTCTGAGCTAACAGCGGCAGTGAAGTGATCAGCGGCTTCGTCATGATGCGCGCCATCGAAAGCTTTAATTCCGAGTTGAACACGTCGATATGTCTATTGTGTAAGTTGAGATATCAGGATTGATGATCGAGTGTGGCCGCATGACACTCACTTCCACGACACGACGCGCGAGAGGATCGACATTCGGACAAGCGACAGCCAGGTCTTTGATGAGCAGCATTGCTTCCTCGTGTTGATCTGCGTTGAAGAGTGCGACGGCCTGGAATATCGAATGAAGCGGATAGCATAGGAGACGGATTAGATGTACCTGGATCAGGAGAAGAAATTGCTTAGTTTCTGAATTTTGGTTCGTGAACATGGATGCAACGTCGAATGCTACCCTTGCTTCCCGGACGTGACCTTTTCCGCAGAGGGCGATTCCTTTCGAGATAAAGCCTATCAACGATGGCCTAATGTTGATTGACTATATCACGGATGAAAGTTAGCCTTTCGTAAGAGGACAATGATGGGTGAGTCCATCTCACCTTGATTGCATCTTCAAGGGCGTGCTCCAAGTCGTGCTTCCGGGCCATAACGAACGAACGATTGGCATATGAAGTAAAGTCGTTGGCGTTGGCGTGGATCTCTTGGGTGAGGAGCTCTTCGGCAATAGACAAGTCCCCAGTTAGACATGCATCGCGGGCTGTTGTGATGTCAAGGATCTGTACGAAGGATGCTCAAATTGCGTAATGAGAGTCAGAAATGGAAACTCGCCTTTGAATGAGCGTCCTTTGGTACTGCCCATTCTGAGATCTTTTTATCAGAACCTCCGCTGAGGATGTGCTTGCCGTCCACAGAGAACGTGACACATGTCGCGGGAGATGTCGATGAATGCTGGAATACAGCAATGGTTCGTTGATCTGAGAGCCGCCAGAGACGGACATGCTTGTCATCAGATGCAGAAGCAACGAGGGTGCCAGCAGGATGAATGACAATGACGTGAATAGTGTCAGTGTGGCCTTCCCAGCCCTGGCCGACCTGCTGCCAGGTTGATGTGTCCCACTCTCGTACGGTAGGATCCTCTCGATCACCTCCTGAAAGAAGGCGTGTGCCATCGGGCGTCCACACGAGTGACACATTCCATCTGCCAGTGTGACCTGTCACATGTCAAAGATGCGACGCGTTCCCTTGTGCCTGTATTGTAAATTTGGATATTGGAGGTTGTTGCGATGGCAAGAAGTTCACCAGAAGGCGAATATCGAGCGCAGTGGACAAAACTGTCACACTTGATTGGTTCTCCTTGCATTTTCCACGTTTTGGTACTCCAAAACTTGACCGTGTAGTCATATGAATCTGCAGTGGCCAGCACCATTCCATCCGGAGAAAAATCCACCGAGGTGATGGCTTCGGGGTGGGCTTTGATGGGTTGGGTGATGGATTCGCCAGTTTCACCGTGCCAGGCGATGACTTCTCCACCATCATCACTACTTGCTATTATTTGACCATTTCGTGACACCGCCAATGCCTGCACCAAACTGCTATGCCCTTCTTCAACACAACACCTGTCTCCAAGTCCCAAAGACGAAGTGTCTGGTCGTCCGAACCCGTAATCATGCGTCGTTTATCGGGGAACACTGCGACTGCCCTTACGGCGTCCTCGTGATCTTCAAAAGTTCGAAAGGGTGTGGTGCTTGGAATGAGCTGTGACATTTTACTGGAGGTTGAACGTTGATGGTGTTGAGCACGGCCGAGGGATTGTGGGTGTCCTTCTCTAAGTTACAGAAGTGCGTGTATTGTGCGTTTTTATGTTGCTTCACCACGCTAACCATCCTCGCTTCCATAGACGCCCAAGATAAGAGGCAGTTCGCCATCACCGTCTCCTCCCAACCAGTCATAACCGACTGCACTGGTTACATGCGTCCGACATTTGTCTTCACAGTTTCAAGCCCTACCGAGACATCAAGCGAGTATCACACCTCTCCAACAAACTTTCAAGCTCGAGTCTTACGTCTCATGACCGCTTACCTTACGGCTCGCTGTAGACCAGTATAAAGTATCTGGATGTCTATGGTGCGTCTTGAGGATCCCCGTCAGGAAGGGAACATTTCCAGTACTGTGCACCAAGAAGATTAAGCTTTTGTTGCTTTCGCCTGCAGTGAATTCGAGCCCGAGAGTGACCATTATGCGCATCATAAACAACAACTACAAGAGCATTGTAGCCAATGATTTGTAAAGCGCAAGATAGTCTTAAGTCTAGCATCCGATCAGCATCAGTGGTCGTCCGTGCCTGGCCACCCCCGTCAAATTAGTGAAGTGGCTCCGTCATGCCACAACTGTACTCTGCGGCTAGCTAGTGTGGACATCGTGGAACCACGAGTGCCAAAGAAGCCAGCTCCATTCGACTGAATGATGGGCATCGAGGAACACCGGATGCCTGGTAACAGCCACACCGTCAGAATGAAAATATGATATCCGATCGGCTCACCATTTTCCATATATCTCCTCTGTCTGTTCCGCTGCACAATCTACCCACGTTCCACCCCAATGCCCTAATCTCTGACCACCATTCCGAGTCCCTTTCGTCGCTCGTCATGATAACATGTATGACATTAATCCCTTTTCGTGTGCGAAGCTCGGACACCCTGCGCGCAATGACAGACAACGGGACGAAGCACTGATCCACTGGGAACTCCTCGCATTGTTGGCCGAAGTCACCATGCTGTATGTGGATCGATATATACTATCAAAAATTAGATCTGTAGAGTAACATATACCCTAAACTTTCACTCACGGGAGATGTTGGTTCACTTACTGGTGCATTCATGGCGCGCCGGGCATGCGCATCAACAATCTTCCATGCTTGCAGTCCATCGCATGTGTCAGCCTACACATTTCCATGCAGGAATATAGTCTAATCCCCATTCCCATGTATGATGAGCACCTATGTAGTAAAGGAAATCATAGCATAATACGTGATCGTCCGGGGGAAGGGAAACCTGGTGTTGAGAAGGACGATTTGTCAATGATAACTCCAGGCTTTTCGAACGAGTCTCTGGAAACCCGAGTGATGCGAGAGACCAAAAGGATGCATGATTGTGACGTATGCTAGGAGGTGTTATCTCGACCTAAGCTGGGGTTCGCGTCCACGAAATATCTGTGATGGCCATGCATTCAATCACCGAAGAGGGATGTTCGAAGTCGTCTCACCGAGCTTGAGCAGGTTCAGGGAGGGACTTCGTCGTGGTTCAGGAATCCCGATGTGCTGTTGAACGGTTTCCCAGACAGTCCAACAACCAAGATTATCGAGAACCTGACTTTCTGGATGCTCGACTTCGTGCCATTGAAGTGAATCCCTATGGCTTGACTGAGTCGAGGGACGTCAAACACGTCCTCGAGAACAAATGGAGGTGCCCTTGGGTTGATATGAGTCGAGAGGAACTTTGGGATTATGGGTGCACGTTCTGTTGTGAGAGCGAGGCATATCAAATTGCCCTAGTTAGTTGAAGATAGCAGATTGCGCAGGAGTACACTGTATGTCCAGTCTATAGCCTGAGGGCTTGAGCAGGAGATTTCCAAAGCCGAACAACTTAAAGACAGCCATCAGAGCTGCGCATGTCGTCCTGAGAGACGGCTTTTTCCCTTTGGAACTCGTCCTAACCGGACGTATAATTGGTGCAGATGAGGCAGAACGCTGGGGCATCGTATGGGTTGTACGCGAGGGCAGTGTCGCTGATGAGGCCGTAAAGGTGGCGAGCGGTATTGCAAGCAAGAGACCCATCGCAGTGAATGCAGGCGAGGATGCCGTGAATGTGGCGGTTTGAAATGAGCCTCGCTGAGAGACTGAGATTTGAGAAGGTTTCCACCCAGGAGCGGGCATATTCTCTGTGTTGTCTGACTAAGCTTTGCACTGATTCCTTTCAGTACGAGAGTGGACGCACTCATAATATGCTAGATCGTGAAAATGACACAAGGGAGCACAAGGGGAACCGCCCCCGCATATGAAAAATCTGCTATTTTTCTCATCATGTGCTGGATTGTGCTGTGTCTATCCCAGCGGTTTGTGTCTAGCGGTGCTAGCATTATGACGAATGTGGCACGATTCAATTCAAATCAACCCACGCGACAAGGCCCGGCGGCGGACTCAGTCGACTGCGATAACTCCAATACCCTAACCCCCATTATGTGAGCAGAAGCCATCCCTTCCATTAATCATATGCTGCTGCGCTATCAAAAATGCTATCCAAGGAACAATCAGTCGTAATGAGTGAACGAGTGGGACTCGAACCCAATCTGTTCATGTTAATATACTTTTATTGCAGAACAGGTTTGACTTCATCCGAAAGAATACCAGCTCTTCGTTGGAAATCGAAGGGTGGGGCCTCGATGCGCCTGTCTTCGTCTTAAACCTCTTCGACAATGGGGACTTTATCTTTATCTTTTCATTCACCTCCAATATTCATCTCATGGCGATTGTTCGTTCCTTAGATGTCAGAAAGTCAGATACAGATGTGGGCGAGCTCGAGGAGATATATCTAGTTCTGTCTTCAGAGTGAAAAGTCACAGATGCTTATCGTGGAGTCGGGCTGTGGCATCAGTCAGCTTCTCGGAATGTCGTTCGGTCGGACATGATCTCAGACGGATGCTGGTCACAACGTAGAACACAGATAAGTATTATCCACTGTACATGATATCGCAATCAAGTTATACCTGAAATCTCCACAATAGAACATTTGCTGGAATACGATCATGGTCTGCAAGTATCGATTAGTAAGTGCGAGGGGAAAGGCTTTGAAGAGACCCACTCCTCTTGGCACTTTCGTCAGTGGTTCGTAACGACTGAATACATAGCCTGCGTCCTACTCGTCGAAAATGTTCCTAGGGAGGTTGCAACAAACGATCATGTCACTGCCTTATCATGGGTGGATCTTGTTGCTGCTCAAGCGAGTCTCACCGTTTGCTCTCAGCGCTTTTGAGTGGAACAAGGACCTGCATACCCTCCTGTTTCTCCTTTCTGTCTTGCCTAAACTTTATTCGCAATCTCCATATCCCTACCTCCCGTCTAATCCTACCACTCAGCACATCCTTCATCGCGCCAATCACGCAGAACAGTTGAGAAGTCCAATCTATCAGACTTGAGGGGTGGCTCATCTTCTCAACAGGATGCATGTTCCAGGCAGACAATCGATTAGGGGGTCGTGGAGGTAACTGGCGGACAGTCATGAAACTTACCTGTACGACGTTCCAATGGCTGTCGTACTTGCCGGTCAGTATGGGCGCACGCTTTTCATTGTACGGTCAAACTGGTTGTGATGGTGAGAAACACCATGATCACGTTTTGAAGACTGTGGACTGCATAGCTAACATGCCTGTTTGCCTTCCTGCTCGAGCATGCAGCCTCTTCATAGATGGACGCTTTGACCTAACCACTCAGGCGGACCTTCGATCGAACGATACCCTTGATGCGAAACGAGATCCTTGACATGATAATTGTGCTGCATCCAAAATATTCACTACGCGGTTCACATTTCGAAATGATCTGGGAAATGGAGAGGCACGTCCATCCACTGTCACAACGACTTACTGAGCTCGCTTTTCCTCCACTAGTTGGTCCGTATTACTGTCGTTTGGAATAAATGAGTATCATCTTCGCGAATCACAACGGAGAAGTTCTAGTCAAAAAATAATAATTCAAAGCCCAAGTTCACAACAACGCTCCCCACTGCCCAGTAAACATCACGTTAATTGGCGTTCGTTTTTTGATCTCTCATTTCCCTCATCTTCTTGCAAATGGTACGTAAGCGGGCTTCCGAAGCTGCTGTGGATGATGTGCCATCAAGGCGAAGAATCTTGTTCCACTTCGGCGGCTTATCAGAGAGTTGTTCGCCAGGAGGTCGATAGCTCGGATCATCGCTTGACAGAGAATCCATAATGGCTTCGACGTTATCGCGATGAATTGTGGCACCGCTCCAATAAGGACCTACAATATGATGATGATGCAAGGTCAAGGTATGTAATTCAGATATATGGTGTGGATTACTTACCTGCTGCGGCGATGGCCATGACAGAATCTTTGGTTTCATCTTGGAGAAAAATATATCCTGCTTGTACCATCAAATCGGACCTAGCCTCCTGAATATACCCCTTAATCTCCGCATCCAGCTCGTTCTTTTTCAGACTCCTGCTCGCAAATCTTTTCACTTCCACGAGAAGGCAAGTGTTTGCTGCTGTTATCCGCCACCCTCCATAACGAAGCCTTTCCTCTGACCGAGGCACTGCTGTCAGACTAACAACCGCAAAATCCACCAGAACGCTCCTAGCATCCTTTTCCGGGACGGTTGGTGCAAAAGAAATGTCCCCGACCTCCGAGTCAGGCTCATGGTCTCCGACATCTTCTTTGATGTCATCACCTGGGACTTGCATACCGCATGCAACAGCCTGATCTCCCTCGAGCGTCCTTTTGATCTCCTCTACCTCTGCAGGATCGTCACCATCATCTGCACCTTCGAGTCGGTCGTTGTGCTCTACGATCCAAACTGGAAATTGAGGCGCTATGATCAAATTTGGCTCATCTGCCACAAGATTGAAGAGTGTCTGGCACCACAGTGGGTACCAATAAAACTCCATATTGCGGGAATTGAATGTGCGAGAGAATGCATAGGACGTCTCCAAGCGAGTTTTGCACGGCAATGATTGATCAGGGGCCATTGTGAATGGGTGGTGGTATGAGATGCGGCGAATGACAGCGACCAATACGAATTAATATACGTCGTATGGACTCCAATGTCTTGCGGAAAATTTTACTTCATTGTGCAGTATTTACAGTGAACAATAAATTTTGACCTTGCTCAAGTTTCTCATCATTCTCGCGGTTCGGACAAATCATGACGTGGCAAGTAATCCCAAGAGAGGAAACAAAAAGATTGGTCCTTTCAACGTTGAACTAGATGGATAAAAGAGGAACACAATACGCTGCACGGTGATTATGCATCAGTTCAATCCAGTCAATTTGCAATGACTGGGCCACAGTCTCCCATATGGAGGCACGTGCCTTGTCACGTGACACTTAATATAAAAGGGCTGCCACACCGTTGGGTCGAAAACAAACATCATCATAGACCCAAGGTCAGAGCGTGTACTTGCATCAGAACTGTCTGTATTCTATATTCTAACGCTTCTTCAATCACAGTCATGGTAAAATACTTCGGATATCTGATAACTGAGGGCTGGTTGCACCAAAAAGCCCTTGATCTGGGCTATCCGCCCGCTCAGACACCAGAAGACTCGCATAATCTCCTTTGCATGGTTCCCTTGAATGTTATGGCAGCGGCGGGCGTTCTCTCCTACGCCAGAGTCCGTCGAATAAAAACTCCCAAGGGCAAACATTTCTGGTGCATTGCCCTCGCCTGTGACGATCCTATTACTGTTGGAGAACGGATGTCAACCCACGCGCCGCCAGAGGCAAATTATAAGGCTTTGAAGGAGGCGATGGGGAAGGATGGCCCGGCTCACTGGTATCGAGCTAGATGAAATGAAGTGTCAGTGAGCTTTCCGCATCGCCACTTGAAGCAACTAATGTTCATTTTTCTTAGAGAAAAATACACAAGTCTTGTCACATTGTCACGTATATCGCCACATACCATCGAAGTCATCGAATCACAAGATGTAATGATATATGATTACTTCCGTTGCCCGCATATTTACATACTGGTCTAAGGAAGAGCCAGGATGCCGCAGATTTTGTATCAGCTCCGTATCATCAACCGTTGGGAGGTTCTACTGCTATGATCGTCTCATATTATTGTGTTAACAAATCCATTTAACAACAGCGGAAATGGACGGTTTTTGGACTCGACGTGTGGTTCTATGATACAGTTTTGATGTGCTTGCCGCTATGAGGGCTGTGAATGAGGTCCCTTTTAATTGCCAGGGAGGTGGAGGACAACTATTAGCCCCAAACCTTGAACGTTCACTTGAAGTCCGATAGCACGACTCGGTATGATCAGGACTACAGCAAGGCCGTCAGGGGAGTACATGATGAGTCTAGTATCTAAGCTTTGACCAAGGATGTGCTAAATAGCTACCAGGCCGCATCATCATCGTTGTGTATGTCTCACTCGCGCTAATCTAAGACCTTCTCACCCACAATCAGAACGCGACGCCTCCCACCCAAGCACTCTTCTCATTAAGTCCAGACAACAACTCAAGGGCTTGTCTTGACTTACTTTCATTTCCTCAGTCTCGACGCACGCCAGAAAACGATATTATCCACCGCGACTGCTCCCATCACCACTATACCTTACTCATCATTCACGTTCACTGGGCATTCTCGGACTCCACCTGCCCGCTCACCATAGCGATCACAATGCCCCAGTAATCATTAATCATTCTTCGGAAATGATAAAATTGTCAGCTATCATTTCAAACTAGTGTTCGACGTGAATTGTTCTCATTCAATGTGCTAGTAATACACTCACCCTCAAAGCGCCCGCAACTATGATATCCATTCAGTCCAGGCCCGAGGGCCGTGCAGATGATTGATCGGGAGACGATGATGAGGAGACAAAGAAACGCTGGTCCTTTGAACGCGCGTCTCTTCTTCAGCCCTCGAGCGCCATCTCCTGAGTATGTGATTGCATGCTACTAGCACCTGCAGAACACGAACCCCCTGGGGATCCAGCACCTCAATCTACTGATGACACCCTAACAAACGACACATGCATAGTTGGTCCATTGGAGAGGCGTACGCTGGCGGCCCGGTGTATTCGGATTCTTGCAAGAGTCAAAGTCTCAAATAGAAGCTGGGAGTAAAGTCTGAGAAGCGAAGTGCAGGGCGGTTGGGGGTAAGTATTGGTGAAAGAGTCTTCTGTTCAGAGAGATAATCCATCGATAGTGCCTTCACGACGATGTGGCCTACTGGAACTTGTGCAATGAGCCATTGCTTTTCCACAATCAAGTATGTGAACGCAGTTCACTTTCATTTTTATCAGTTGCGAGTGCTGCGCATCAAAATATAGGTTCCGCCAACTTAGATTTCGCTTTTATATATGCCCTCCAAACGTATATATTCATCCAGCTACAGGAGGTTTGATTGTATGAATCTGCTCGTTGCAAAAAATCTCAAGGATAGTCATTACCTATCGATAAAATAACAGCTGTCCACGTACATGTTACAATACAAGTGATAGTAGAACCAAAATGTCCGAGGGACATCGAAACGTGCTAACAGCAGACACAGGACTTCCCACCTCCATGTTCGCCAGGGTCCATATGTACTGCTACTGCTCGCTGGAGTGGTTGCTGTTGTTGTTGCGTATCAAGGTCCGGTTCAGTAGTGTCGAGATATTCATCAGGTACGATGTCCGGGTCTTGGCCAGGAGCACCCGCAGCAGCATTACGCTGTAGATATACGCATCAGACAACCAAGATACGCTGATAAGAATCGACCTGACCCACCTCTTTAGCCTTCGCGAATGGAACATCGACAACGGGCGGCGTTGCATGATGGGGTGACTGGGTGAATAGGTGTCGTAGGTGAGTTTTGAGAGTGGTAGTGACGGCGACTGGTGGTGAGGTGGTGGGTGGTGCAGGTGCAGGAGCTTCCTGAGGCCTCCTCGTCAGAGCGAGCCTGAGTCTTTTGAGGCGCCCAGGGCGCTGTTGAAGTCTTGGCCTGGAAATCTGAGAATGCTGTGATGAATTATGAGCGAGAGAACAAAAAGATGCGCTCTTGCACGCACTTGATGCATCCCTTGGAAGAAATTCGGTTCTGCATCATAGCCATCTTGTTCTTGTCCCGGGATCTCCGCCTGCATAATGATCAGTAGCGAAAGAGCTGAGAAAAAAGGTACATACGCCAAGAATACGGTCGTTATCCGCAGCGAGCGTGCTACATTTCTCCTTGAACTCTGAGTGACAGGCGGGTGAGCATGATAGTCATGAGTGACATGACGGAAGACTTGCCGTTGGACCAACCGAGACAGCTGGCCTTCGCAATGTCGTCGATGGCATCCATCATGTATTTGTGTGCTTCGAGGGCTTCGTCGAGTTTACCTGCCGAAAGGAAAGCCTGGCACCGTTTCTGGTGTGTAGTGAGCAACAAGGACTCGAGATCCCAGCCGAAGAGCTGCACAAAGTACTAGGTTATGAAAAGCATTATGTTTGCATCATGTCGACGCACCACGGTCAAGTCCGGGTATACAAGATGAATGTATTTCAATGAGAAAGCGTCTGAGTTAACAGCGGCAGTGAAGTGATCAGCGGCTTCGTCGTGATGCGCGCTATCGAAAGCTTTGATCCCGAGTTGAACACGTAGATATGTCTATTGTGCCAGTTGCCAAGATCAGGGGGGGATGACCGAGTGTGGCCACATGACACTTACTTCCACGACACGACGCGGGAGAGGATCGACATTCGGACAAGCGGCAGCCAGGTCTTCGATCAGCAGCATTGCTTCCTCGTGTTGATCTGCGTTGAAGAGTGCGATGGCCTGGAATACTAGATGAGGCAGAGAGCATGGGAGACGATTTAAATGTACCTTGATCAAGAGAAGAAATTGCTTGGTTTCTGAATTTTGGTTCGTGAACATCGATGCAACGTCGAATGCTACCCTTGCTTCCCGGACGCGACCTTTTCCACAGAGGGTGATGCCTTTGGAGATAAAGCCAATCAATGATGGCTGAATGTCGATTGACTAAGTCACGGGTGAAAGTTAGCCTTTCGTAAGAGGACAATGATGGGTTGGTCCATCTCACCTTGATTGCATCCTCAAGGGCGCTGTCCAAGTCGTGCTTCCGGGCCATAACAAATGAACGATTGGCATACGAAGTAAAGTCGTCGGCTTTGGTGTGAATCTCTTGAGTGAGGAGATCTTCAGCGATAGACAAATCCCCAGTTAGACATGCATCGCAGGCTGTTGTGATATCAAGGATCTGCATGAAGGATGCTCTAATTGCGTAATGAGAGTCAGAAATGGAAACTCACCTTTGAATGCTCTACTGCCCATTCTGAGATCTTATTGTCTTCACCTCCGCTGAGGATGTACTTGCCGTCCACAGAGAATGTGACACATGTCAGGATGGATGAATGCTGGAAGATGGCAATGGTTCGTTGATCTAAGAGTCGCCAGAGACGGACATGCTTGTCTTTAGATGCAGAAGCGACGAGGGTCCCAGCGGGATGAATGGCAATGGCGTAGATATCGCGAGTGTGACCTTCCCAAGGATGACTGACCTGCTGCCAGGTTGATGTGTCCCACTCCCATATGTCATTGTTGCATCCTGAGAGAAGGCGTGTGCCATCGGGCGTCCACGCGAGTGACATGTTCATGTTCCATGATGTAGTTGTCAAATATGCGACACGTTCCTTTGTGCCTGGATTATAAATTTGGATATTGTCTCTTGTTGCGATGGCAAGAAGTTCACCAGAAGGCGAATATCGAACGCAGTTGACAAAACTGCCACACTCGATTGGTTCTCCTTGCATCTGCCAAGTTTTGGTACACGAAAACTTCACCGTGTGGTCATTTGAACCAGTGGTCAGCACCGTACCATCCGGGGAAAAATCCAAAGAATAGATTCCATTAGAGTGGGTTATGATGGGTTGGGTGATGGATTCGCCAGTTTCACCGTGCCAGGCGATGACCTCTCCCTTTGTATCACCACTTGCTATCATTTGACCATCTCGCGATATCGTCAATGCCAGCACCGCACCCCTATGCCCTTCCATCTTCTTCAACACAACACCTCTCTCCAAGTCCCAAAGACGAAGTGTCTTGTCGTATGAACCCGTAATCATTCGTCGTTTATCAGGGAACACTACATCTGCGATTATGCGCCCCTCATGATCTTCAAAAGTTCGAATGGGTGTGGTGCTTGGAATGATCTGTGACATTTTACTGGACCTTGATGGTGTTGAGCACGGCCGAGGGATTGTGGGTGTCTTTCTTCAAGTTACAGAGGTGCGTGTATTGTGCGTTTTTATGTTACTTCACCACGCGCTAACCTTCTTCGTCTCCATAGACGCCCAAGACACCAGGCAGTTCGCCATCACCGTTTCAGCAAGAATGCTCCCAACCAGTAATAACCGACTGCACTGGCTACATACGTCCAATATTTGCCAAGCCTTACCGAGATATCAAGCGAGTATCACACCCCTCCAACAAACTTTCAGGCTCAAGTCTTATGTACGTCTCATGGCCGCTCACCTTACGGCTCACTGTAGACGAGTACAAAGTATCTGCATGTCTATGGTGCGTCTTGATTGTTGAACGTTGATCCCCGTCAGGAAGAGAACATTTCCAGTACTGTGCACCAAGAAGATTAAGTTTTTGTTGCTTTCGCCTGTGAATTGTGCCCGAGAGCGACCATCATGGGCATTATAAATAGAAAATACAAGAACATTGTAGCCAATGATGCGTGGGTAGCTGTGCACTACCGCACACCAACGCATCCTTCTTACCAAGCATACCTGCAGCACTGTCCATAGCGTGCATTATTCTCAGCAATTCATGGACCTCTGCAGTCTTGCCTGGCACTTGGTCTTCACCGCCAGATGGCATCAACCTTACTACCTGCCTGTCATATCATTCACAGTCAACAACATCGCTGCGAGCTGCCTGAAAGACACGGCTACCAACTTGAAGAACAACCAAGGATTCGCCATGAACATCATCAGCGAGGCATTCATCGAGAATGTAAATGCGACTGCCGTAGACGCTCCTCCCGAGTTCGACGAGTGGGCTCTCAGCGATCTGACAAAGGAGAAATGCGTACGTGTTACCTAACAGGTGCCTGTCAAGAGTGACGGGTCATTGTAAAGTGGGTGGTCTAGAATCTACACAGTCTGAATGACGTTGTCTCGTACAATATGCACGGTATATGACTAGGACTCACTGCTGCCGCACCCACTACCGCATCCAGCAACGCGACCAATACGTCCTCTAAATTTAGCCTCTCAAAAGCATGTCTGAGAGGCGCATAGTTGATTAGTTCGACGAGTAACACTGCTAGGTCAAGATGACGAGGACGGACAAAGGGTTGCCAGAAATGATAAGGAAGCGACGGGACTTGGAGCATAATTTGTACCCAGGCTGCTACCTAGTATGTGCGAAAACCACATCTAACATGCGTGTGTGATACGTATGCTGTAGCTGTATGGTATCACCCTTAAAGTAGTGCAAAAACTTTGAAATAAAAACATACGACTACAATATCTCTATGGTCCTGATGTCCATCGAGTCTGCAACAGAAACCACGTCTTGGACTTGTCCAATGATATCATAATCCGTCGCGATCCTCTTGTATTCTCCACTGCGCTGTTGCGCTAGCAAAAATGCGCTGAAAGGCTGCCCAAGGCGAACAAGCAACCGCAATGCTCGTGATTCTAGGTCAGACATCCCCTGTTTTACAGGAGAACCACCAGACCAGTCGTCTGACGGAGAAGAAGGCGGCGTCTCATAGTCCTCCTCGCTTTCCGTATCATCTCCATGGTCAGACGGTTCTGGAAATTCTGGAAAGTCAGGTAGCTCCAAAAGAGACCGATCCCAGGGACGGACGAGGAGAAAATTTTGTTCAGTGGGCCTTGCCGGCCAGAATTGAACCAGGGTCTCTCCGGTGGTGATAAGCAAGTCGTGAAGTCCGTCTGCCTTTACTCCATACGCGAAATGAGTTTCCGGGGTTGGATTGCCCACCCGGCGTCTGACTTCCGTGACATTGAATGCAATACAAGGCAGATGCAGTCTTTGTGCTGCGAAGCGAGGGGCGCTCGTGTTCTGAAGCCGAGTATAAAGGTTTGAAGCGAAATCAGCAACCCCCATTATTCGCAGCGAAGAAACTGATGACTGAATTTCATCTTCGGGTAGGGGTGGTAGCTGGCATGGTGGAGCTTCGTATGAAGTGATGGAGGCTGGTAGACAGCTGTTGAACTCTGATGATCTTCCGACCCAATCGAGGCCAGTGATATCCCCCGACCGAGCCACAATCTCCTGTAGGAGCCGCCCGAGAGCCTTATCCTGCTTCTCGCCATAATCTACAGGCAGACGGACGCCAAAGATGCCAAATAAAGAGTATGCGATGTCTTCCTGGCGTGTGGTGATGCGGGTCGACGCCCAATGGAGTTTTTCTCGGGCGCTATTCATACTAGGACGAAAGGCTGCAACGGCTGGTCGGCCTATTCCCGTTGCGTCCTTTATCTCCTGCATGATTTCGACGGAATCCTTGTGGTTTGGAGTATGATCATTACGATAAAGAGTCCAATTGTTCTGATAGAAGAGAATGACTTTGGGAGCGATGAATTCCTGAAACGTCCATCCGCGCGTGTTCCAAGCGCTCTTTGTCAGCCCGCCAGACTTTGACGAAGGCGGAACATCAGACAGGTAGACAATCGTGAGCGCGGAATGATGATACCATACGAACATGGAGTTGACCGATTCTTGGACTTCGACATTGTTGCTCTTGTCGATGCAGCACGTATCGCTCCATGCCCAGTTATACCCCGCATCACGAGCAGTTCTGCAGAACGACCGCAGCTTCGTAATGCCGCCAATCGAATCCAACTCCGAGTCGTACACGCACTTGCCCTGGATATCCTGCAGCAGCGGCTCCCTCCCTTCCCACCTGTGTGATAGCATGGCATATTGTAGGTATCTCTTCACGACTTCTTCGATGTGCTCGATGTGCAAGTCTGCATGCGTGATTGTTGATGACACAAGCTCCTTATACAGCATGCTCATTTTGAAGGTGTCTATCTGCGTCTCTCGATCGCATAAGAGACCTGTGGTGGTGTCGAGTACACGCAGCGGAGCGTTGTCGAGTTGGGCATCGATGACCCGTCTAACGGCGCGTTCTACTTCAGAAGGTCTGAGATACTGCTGGCGCAACTCTGGAGGAAGAGTTGAACATGTTGACGAATGTGTTATCAGAAACTTACTTCGTGTCTGAACATCAGGTACATTGTCCAATATCGAGAGCATCGTTTGGAAGGTCTCAATCGCTTCATCATAGCGCTGCGCACCATGAAGCGCTGCGTGCTTCAAGTTGTGTCCAAGATAAGACAAAGAGTCCAGTTCAATGAGCTATGTATCACCAAGATGAGCATTGGTTATGGGACAATAGTTCCCATCGCACCTTCTGTGCATCGAGAAGTGCTTCCGTCCATAGCATTTTGCCCAATTTTGCCTTGCTACGATTTGCAAAGACAACATCAGATGCAGAGTTCAAGTTTATTATCGCCGAGTATAGGTGGATAGCCTTGTCATAATCGTTCGTAGCGAGGGCAGAATCTCCGTTGGCAGTACATAGCACGCTGCATTGTTGCTTGAATTCTGAGTCAAAAATGCAGGTGAGTATGATGGCCTCGGGTGACATCACTAAAACTCGCCATTGGACCAATCGAGGCAGCTGGCCTTCACAGTCTCGTCGATGGCATCCATCATGTATTTGTGTGCTTCGAGGGCTTCATCGGGTTTACCTGCTGAAAGAAAAGCCTGGCACCGTTTCTGGTGTGTCGTAAGCAACAAGGACTCGAGATCCCAGCCGAAGAGCTACAAAAAGGATTAGGTTATGAAGAGGGTTGGGTATGCATCATCTTGACGAACCATGACCAAGTCCTCGTATATCAAATGAATATATTTCGATGAGAAAGCAGTGGAGTTGACAGCGACAGTGAAGTGATCAATAGCTTCGTCGTGACGCGCATCATCCAAGGCTTTGATCCCGAGCTGAACATGTAGATATATCTATTGTGCGAGTTGAAAAGATCAGGATTGATGACCGAGTGTGACCGCATGTTACTCACTTCTACGACACGACGCGGGAGAGGATCAACATTCGGACAAGCGGCAGCCAGGTCTTGGATGAGTAGCATTGCTTCCTCATGTTGATCTGCGTTGAAGAGTGCGATGGCCTGGAATACTAGATGAAGCGGATAGCATGCGAGATGAATGAAATATACCTTGATCAAGAGAAGAAATTGGTTGATTTCTGAATCTTGGTTCGTGAACATCGATGCAACGTCGAATGCCACCCTTGCTTCCCGGACGTGACCTTTTCCGCAGAGGGCAATACCTTTCGAGATGAAGCCTATCAATGACGGCCGAATGTTGATTGACTATGTCAAGGATGAAAGTTGGCCTTTCGTAAGAGAATAATGATGGGTGGGTCCATCTCACCGTGATTGCATCCTCAAGGGCGTGGTCCAAGTCGTGCTTCCGGGCCATGACGAACGAACGATTGGCATATGAAGTAAAATCGTCAGCGTTGGTGTGAATATCTTGGGTGAGGAGCTCTTCAGCGATAGACAAGTCCCCAGTTAGACATGCATCGCAGGCTGTTGTAATAGCAATGATCTGTATGAAGGATGCTCGAAGCGTGCAATCAGTCAGAAATGAAAACTCGCCTTTGAATGAGCGTCCTTTGGTACTGTCCACTCTAAAATTTTCCGATCCAAGAGACCTCCACTGAGGATGTGCTTGCCATCCATAGAGAACGTGACACATTTCGCGTAGGAATGCTGGAAGATGGCGACGGTTCGTTGATCCAAGAGCCGCCAGATACGGACATGCTCATCATTAGATGCAGAAGCGACGAGGGTGCCAGTGGGATGAATGGCAATGGCTTTGATCTCGTTAGTGTGGCCTTTCCATGGACTACCGACCTGCTGCCAGGTTGATGTGTCCCACTCCAATATGTCATTCCTATTTCCTACAAGAAGGCGTGTGCCATCAGGCGTCCACCATGCTTCGTGACCTGCCAAATATGCGACACGTTCTTTTGTGTCTGGATTATAAATGTGGATATGGTCGTCGACGGTTGTTGCGATGGCAAGAAGTTCACCAGAAGGCGAATATCGAACGCACTCGACAAAAGTGCCCCACTCGATTGGATCTCCTTGCATCTGCCACGTTTTCGTACTCCAAAACTTCACCGTGCCGCAGTCATATGAACCACCCGCAGTGGCCAGCACTGTACCATCCGGACAAAAATCCACCGATTTGACAACGTTGAAGTGGGCTTTGATGGGTTGGGTGATGGATTCGCCAGTTTCACCGTGCCAGGCGATGACTTGTCCATTTCTATCACCACTTACTATCATTTTACCATCTCGCGATATCGCCAATGCCCACACCTCCCTGCTATGGCCTTCCATCTTCTTCAACACAACACCTGTCTCCAAGTCCCAAAGACGAAGTGTCTTGTCGTCCGAACCCGTACTAATCATTCGTCGTTTGTCAGGGAACACTGCAACTACGGTTATGTGCCCCTTATGATCTTCAAAAGTTCGAATGGGTATGGTGTTTGGAGTGAGCTGTGACATTTTACTGGAGGTTGATGGTGTTGAGCACGACAGAGGGCATATTGTGGGTGTCTTTCTCTAAGTTACAGAAGTGCGTGTGCATTTGAATGTTGCTTCATCACGCTAACCTTCCTCGTTTCGGTAGACGCCCAAGACACGAGGCAGTTCGCCATCACCATTGCAACAAGATTGATCCCACCCAATCATAACCGACTGCACTGGCTACATGCGTCCGACATTTGTCTTCACAGTTACAAGCCCTACCGAGACATCAAGCGAGTATCACACCTCCAACAAACTTTCAAGCTCAAGTCTTACGTCTCATGACCGCTCACCTTATGGCTCACTGTAGACTAGTATACAGTGTCTGCATGTCTATGGTGCGTCTTAATTGTTGATCCCCGTCAGGACGGGAACGTTCCCAGTATTATCCATTAAGATAAAGCTTTTGTTGCTTTCGCCTGTGAATTCGAGCCCGAGAGCGACCATGATGTGCATCATACAAAAACATGCCAATGATTTGTAAAGCGCAAAGTTCTAGCATTCCGATCAGCATCAGTGGTCGTTCGCGCCCGGCCACCCCCATCTAATGAGCCGAGTCACGACCGTACTTCGCGGCTAGCTAGTCTGGACGAAGTAGAACCACGAGTGCCAACGAAGCCAGCTCCATTCAACTGAATGATAACATCAATGAACACCGGATGCCTGGGAACAGCCACAAATTCTAGCGTCAGAATGAAAATATGACATCTAATCGGCTCACCATTTTCCATAGATCTCCTCTGTCCGCTCCGCTGCATAGTCCACCCCAACGCCCTAACATCTGACCACCATTCCGGGTCCCTTTCGTCGCTCGTCATGATAACATGTGTAGCATCAATCCCTTTTCGTGTGCGAAGCTCTTCTTGCGCCTCAGACACCCTGCGCACAATGACAGACAACGGGGTGAAGCACTGGTTTACAGGGAAATCTTCGCATTACTGGCTGAAGTCACCGTGCCGCATATGGATGGATATATACTGCCAAAAGTTAGATCTGTAGAGCAAGCTTTGCCCGAAACTTTGACTCATGGGAGGTGTTGGTCCAGTTACTTGTACATTCATGGCGCGTCGGGTATGCCAATCGGCAATTTTTTCCATGCTTGCAGTCCATCGCATGTGTTGCCCTACAAATCTCCATGCAGGAGAATAGTCTAACTCCCATTCCTTTGTATGATGCGCGCTTATGTAGTAAAGGAATCGAAGCATAATACGTGATCGTCCGGGGGAAAGGAAACCTGGTGCTGAGGAGAAGAACGATTCGTGAATGATAATTCCAGGCTTTTCGAGCGAGCCTCTGGAAATCCAAGTGATGCGAGGGACTAAAATGATGCATGATTGTGGACCGTCTCTCCTGTCTGTAAGAAAACTTGAGAATCTGGAGTGTTTTCATTACTCGTGGTGAAATTCTGCTTCGACGGGGTGTGCATGTTTCTTTACTTGATGAAAATAGACGTTCGCGCGGCACAGAGGATGCCTGAGCTGGCAGGACATCCATAGCAATGCAGAAAAGTGGTGAATAGACTTTTTCCATGCGCTGAAATTGACTTTAGCGCCTTCCTTGTGTGCGTGAAGGAAAAGTCGAGCTCACCTTCCAGAAACGAACGAGATCAGCCACACGCTCTCCCGCATTGAACGTGACTGGTTCACGCTCACAACGCTCAAGCTCACGCAGAACATCTTTTCGGTCCTCTTCGAGTGCCTTAGCACGCTGTGCAGTGGGTTCTTCTATCGAAGGCTGGTTTTGGATTGTGCGGGTGGGTGTCCTTGAGGTCATGTGCGCGCGTGTGACTGATGATGTCGATGCTGAGCGTCGAATTGTGACGTTGATGCTTGACAGGCGAGAAACTGCGTGAGCTGCACGGGAGACGGCGCTAGTAGCAGCGCATGTTGTTGCTCAGATGCCGAAGGGATGGCAGAGGCTGCAGAACTGTTCCACTGGTGAAACTCATGTTTTGTGAATATAATACTAAACTCACAGTACGATGCACGACTTTATACGATGACCTAGACACCCATCGCCTAATCGCGCTTGAAGATTGCTCAACATTTGTATCGTACAGCGTTGCAGGCGCCTGTCCTCCGGCGCTAAAGCAGTACTGCAGTCCGATGAGAATACGTATAATTATGTTAGACCAAAAGGTTTGAGGATGGGCAACGGAGGAGCAGAGTACATTGAGGAAATGCTAAATAGTAAAGATGAGGTTGGAGTACTACTCTAACGAATCACCAAGTCACAGGTTGGTCACAGGCCAGATTTAGTATTTCATCGTTCCTAATTCGATGCTTATTACGAGGCGTAAACAAATCGAACTAGTACTCATTTTTTCTATATGGCGTCGTTATTGGCTCTGCGCCAGTTTCGCGGTCCTGGAAGCTCAACCTCCTCGCAGTTCCACACGTCCATCGTGTCGTCTCAATTCCGTACGAAATCCAAAAAACCGAATGGCAAGCCAGGTAAGTGTTGATACATCTAACTCCAATTCTCCTGCATAACACGCCCACCAACTTTTTTCCTAGCCTCTGCACGCACCCGTCTTGCGAAGTCGCTGCAGCCAGCCGGAAAAGCCAAAAGGCTCGGCAAGCTCGAGGTAGCACCGTCGCGTCCGGAATTCAAGCGCGATGCTGTCCCGCATGAAGGCCTCGCGCCGCAACAACGAGCGAGCCCACTTGTGCGGAGGACGACGGAATCAAGATTCATCCCAAAGCGCCCGGCACCAAATGACGATGCGGATGCTCAAACTGAGGTCAAGAATTGGGCTATCAAAGCCCACTCTGAACGTGTAGACAGGCGCAAGGTTGCAGCACGTCAACCCCCCGGCGCTCAAGTCAATCCATTAGAAGAGGAGTTCGATCTGTCTGTACCGGCTACTTCCTCCAGCAAAGACCTTCCCACTCGATTCTCCTCTCCGCCCTTGATGCCTGGGTTGTTGCAAAGCTTACAAGAAACACTAGGAAATGATGCAACACCAACCGCTATTCAAGCATTGTCGATGAAGAATTTATTCAGGGATCGTGTGGAGGGCGAGAGGTACAAGGAGTTCCTGCTTGCTAGCGAGACGGGGTCAGGGAAGTCTATAGCTTACCTTCTTCCAATGCTACAGGATCTCAAACGCACGGAACACGAACAGTCTGACGCCGTTTCCCAGCATTCAACTTCCAAGCCTTTGAATCCTCGCGCACTCATACTTGCGCCTACCCACGAACTCACTCGCCAACTCGCCAGCTTCGCAAAAAACTTATCCCACGTTATCAAATTGCGCGTCATGTGCGCTAGCAAGGCGAACACCACTAGCGCAGCCAAGTTTAGTGGAACCGCCTCGAAAATGAAAGAAAAATTTGAGGGAACTGGTACTGTGAGTGATGGTGCGTTCGTGATTTCAAAAGCTTCCCGTGGGTCAAGACCGGTAGACCTTCTGGTGGGTACGCCGATGAAGCTTCTTGAGATGGAACGTGGGAGAGGCTGGAACTGGGAGGAACGGGCAAGGGAGCGGGCGATGAGGATAGGGAAGGCAAAATCTGAAGATGTAAAGGATACGGATGAGGGCAGCAAAGAGGCCTCGAGAGAATTTTGGGTTGATGAACCCGAGATGGGCTTGGAGAACGTGCAGTGGGTGGTTGTAGACGAGGCAGACGTCCTCTTCGGTGCGTGTTTCACTCAAGGCATAATACATTTACTGACATCGTACAGATCCGGACTTTCAGGAATCTACTCGCATGCTTCTTGGTGATATCGCTGCAGCCCGTGGTTCACCTGTCCCAGTAATCCCTTCCTCGGCTCTATCCTCGACTCCGGATACAGAAGCTACTACAACAATCTCCTACCCGTTCAACTTCCTTCTCACTAGCGCGACAATTCCCACATCCCTTGCTACCTATCTTTCAAACTATCATCCATCCCTCACCCGCCTTGCATCCCCACGGCTACATCACCTCCCTCCGACCCTTCGCACAGAGCACACCTCATGGACGGGCGGGAACAAAAATGCAGATATCGAGCGTCGCATCCGTCGCGTATGGGCTGAAGATGCCCTCGTGCACTCCAAGACTGCAACAGGTTCCGGCCCCGTCAAACTCTCCAAGCTCCTCGTCTTCTGCAACAAACGCAGTAAAGTCGAGCAATTGGCTGCATTCCTCGACGGCCGCGGGATCAAATGCGTCGCGCTCACCGGTGGTGCAGAAACGCGCAAACGGGGGTCGAATCACCATCTTGACGGGTTCTTGAAGACGGGTGGGCCTGTCCTGACGGGTCCGGGTGTGTGTGATCCGGCTCAGACGCCTCATGTACTTGTTACGACCTCGCTTCTTTCCCGTGGGCTGGATTTTTCGCCGACGATCAAACATGTGTTCATTGTTGATGAGCCGAGGAATATGATTGATTTTTTGCATCGTGCTGGTCGTGCTGGGCGTGCGGGCGAGGCGGGGAAGGTGGTGGTGTTTGGGAGGGCGAAAGGGAGGGGTAGTGGGCGGACGGAGGAGGTCAAAGAGAAGGTCAGGGCTGTTGCTGGATAGATGGTGGTGGTGGGTCGTTCAGGATCGGTACGGTCATTTCAACTGATCTTATGTGTATTATTCATAGACGTCTGATAATCCCTACTAATCAATTTTGCATGCTGTGCCTTTACTTGACGTTCGTGAATTAACCTCCAGTCACAGTGAAACTCCTGGTCACAGTCAGGTTGCTACAGAGTACGCCCGAGTGAGAAGTTGTTCAGAGGGCCGCTACTGAGGGAAATATTGCCGTATTTACCAAACTTGGTTGAGGTGAGTCTGACTGCCCCCTCGAGCTGCCACACCTTCCGAAAGAACGGAATTTTCTATAAGGTGTTATTTCTTCAGGGTGCGTTTTCAAATTCTAATCAGGAATCGTTCCTCCGCGCCAAGTGTGCATGTGTATCTCGAGGCAGTCCAGATCGATTGCCGCGTCGGAGAACTCAGAATACATGTTCGAATTTCTCTTTCAGGACATACTTCCACTAGGAAAACACTCCAAGCGGTTCAAATTTGTTTCCGTCGAATGTTCTGTAGACACGATGTTCCTCTATCATATATATTCTGAGATTGAATTCCTGGGAAGAGTACTTGGCAATATATTAATGAGGACGTCGACAACCTAGAAGATATGGCTAGTCCAGATTAATTCCATAGGCGGGCCTACTAGAATATTCTACATTAAATGCAAAGCGGAGTCCGGACACGATGCGTCGATGTTCCTCTCCATGAGGGCACGTTGCATATAGACTGAAGAGCGACGATGAGAATTTTCGAGGTCTTCTGGTCACGTCAAGCATCATCATGGAACATTGATAACGAGGACTACTATGGGTCATGGTCATGGTGTCAGCCTGAAGCGATTCGAACGGATGGTATGTTTTTTTTTTTCAGTTCAACATATATATGATACCGTAGGAGCTGTACATTGCTTGCGCGACTCCTATTACCCCGCTTGTACTACAAGGCCAACTCGGATGGGGCTACTGATCGTGATCGATCTTACATGTAAACTAATAACACGTAGTATTACCTGTATATCTTATCATAGCTCAAGCGCTCACGTGTTCAAAGCTCTCGGTTCCGTCGGACTCGAGAAGGTTCAAGATCAACGTTCATCGTCTCCGAGCTAGCCATTTCGATATATGTTGTGTTCAACGACTACAATCCTCCCGGCGGTCCGAACCTTCTTCCTGGATTCCGAGTCAACATGAGATAGGTCAAACTATCTCGATTTCGTGACATGCTTGATGCGCGTTTTGTGTTTGGCTTTTAAGCTTATCAAGCCTGTCAGTCCCTGACCATGCCAGTGGGGCCTCCTTTCCTGACTTAGTACATGACGCTCCGTATCGGTCACTAAGGCTCGGCTGTGATCCAAACGACACGTTTACTGCACTATTCCTGAAAAGCACATGCTAGGGGAATGTGGCCCTTACTGCCGGCGGTTACCATGTCGCAGCGTGCGGCTAATGAGCGGTCCAAGCCTAAGTCCAAGCCCAAGACCCTCAACTCGGACTCAGACTCACTCAGAGTCGGACGCATTTGAACTCCAAGTCTTTGTATTGAAGATTGTCCTACATGCGGCTACAGCTGCCCAAGTTTCCACCAAGACTTTGGTAAGAGCATACACTCCGAGTACGAGGTTGCCGTCCACACACTTATGTGCCCACAGGCATTTCATTTCCCGGACACTCCCGCAACGTGCCAACGGGTGACGATAAGATTACAGAGATCGCAATTGAATGGCAAACAGTGCTACAGCATGAGTTGGGGTCACTGATTACTAGGCTTCGATCAGACCCTAGTTTGGAGCCAGGGAATGTTAATCTCTCAACCAGGCTGCTCACGCAATTGTGCAATGCTAACCATCAATTTGTATGGGAAGGGCGCCGCCACTATTGTCAAAGTTATCGTAACAGCCGTACACTCCTCGGTTTCTCGGTGCATCTAATTGTCCACATCTTCCTACGCTCGGGTCTTGGATATGAAAACGAACTTGGTCACCCACAGCATGTCAGTGCGTCCTGACATGATGACGGCGTATTTACGTTGTTGGACGTCACGGTTGAATGTTAACGAGCGTCTGGAACCTACTAGACGAAGCATCGGAGCCGGCGGTAGCAAACTTAAATGCCGTGTCCCCAAGAATAACTCAAAGCTAACTAACGCTTTTATCCTAGTTCATCATGCTCCCTAAATATCAGACCGAAAAATTACAAGGCCAAGAAGCCTCCACTCGGGGTTGCCGAAATACATTCCCACATATGCGCAGCAAGGGTGCGTCTCTTTGAACCCTTTCCTCTCAGTTACGAACTTCTCTCATTCCTCGCTACCGTGTCATACTACATATGTAGCCCAACGAAGATCATCTATGACATACTCTGCCGCATGAAGGCTTACGCGTACACACATGTACCACATCTTGTAATACCCGCGACTCGTTCCATCACCACCTGGCCAATTGGCACCCATTCCCATTGGCCCCCTAGCGTTGTACGGCACCCACTTTTGTGTGTTGGAATATGTACGTTTCGCAGAAGGTTTTAGACTAGCTGCCGCTCTAACTAATTCGGTTTCGTCAACAGGAGGTCACCGATTGGTAGTCTTCAGTTGTATAAAGTCATGACCAGCTTCCAAAAACCGCCATATTCAAGAAGCCTTCACTGCCTTTGTCTCGGATATGGATACATTGCATCAATTACCGCGGTCTTCGTCGTCATACTTCTGGGGGCAGGACGCACATGTTGACGTTAGGTGAGGAGGCTATCATTTCTACCAACGAGTACTAGTCCTCATGCTGTGTCCAGTGTTTACGATGGGCGGTCCACCAGCATTAGTGAATCACAAACTCTACCTCGAGGGTTTGATTATTCTCCGTCAATGTATGTGTTGCTCGCGAGTCGATAATTTTGAAGCTCATGTGTGTTCCAGGAACATGGCGCACGGTCATGCAGGTTCGCAGGTGTATTTCGCTGGGCCGCCCCTGATCGACACCAGGGCTTGGGAAACCTTGTTTCACCATCCTTCAGAAAACTTTCCACGCAACTCGCCGTTAGCACCCAATCATTGGCAGTACAGCTATTCTCCATTCGTGAGCCGCGAACACCCCACATCCGACAACTACATGGATGAATCTACTCAAAGCGAGTGGACGACAACGCCAGTTGACGCTCGTCCACCGTACGCGCCGTTCACCCTAGGCCCCCCATTTCCTTCAGTACCCTCAGAATCACACGTGTCTCCTTCTGTTGACGATCGAGAGCTGCATCATGAACACAGGGCGTCCGACGTGGAAGTATTTTATTGCCCGCTGCCATCGAGTGATGGAACGTATTGCAATGCACCGATCCCGTGCAACGAAGCCCGCATCACGGCGCACTTGCGCAGCATCCACGCGCTGCATGCGAAGCGTTTTGAAGTCATTAGTTGTCTGTGGCCTGGATGCAACTGTAGCATGCAAGCAGCGAGCATTCCTCGTCACATCATCACGCTTCACGTCAAGACACGTTTCCAATGCTCGTACTGCGGCAAAAGCCTCACACGAAAAGACGGGAAGTTAAAGCATGAGAAAATATGTCATGAAAAACCGTGACGGCACTTCCATTTTTCTTCAGGTTATTGATCAGCCAACTTTATGTAGCGCCTCATTTAAACTAAGATTCTCTTGCATACTAATTACAGCTTCTCAATTTTATACCACGCAGTTTCTTGCATATTTGAACGTTAACCTTTATATTCTATCCCCTCGGGGCGCCTTGTATGGTAGAAATCTTTCATATTGACGAATCATGTTGCAAAGTTGCCCGCTTAAGCCCCCTGAGGCCAGCTCTAGCATAAGCATTACTAAGCAAATTGATATTTTATGAGTCAGTTTCAATTTGCCAGCAAGCTCAAGTCCTTCTGGCTACCAAGAAGCAATGTTTGCACTTCGGTCGCGCTGCGCGTCTCGTGTAGCGAATTCGCGGCTTTTTTCGACTTCGACGCGCCTTCGCGCTCCTGAAGATGCACCAAAACCACCACGATCCATCGATGACTCGACCTCTGCGCTGGACTACAAAAGAGCACAACGGATACGTCCACCACCTCTTCCCCCTACGGACCTTCCAAGATCTCAAAGCGCAGAAGAAGCTGTGACGAACATCCTCTATAACACCCCTCCTCCGAGTCTGCAGCCCTTTAAAAAGTGTATTTTAATCGCAATCCAAGTTTTTGCAACTTTGCTGACGGAGTCCGACTTAGACATATCTTTAACTGCCTGGTACAAAATGAACCTGGTGTGTTATCCCGCGTGTCTGGTATCCTCGCTGGACGCGGGTTTAACATCGACTCTCTGGTGGTGTGCCGGACTGAAATTCGGGACTTGAGTCGGATGTCTATCGTCCTTAGCGGACAGGATGGAGTTGTGGAGCAGGCAAGGAGACAGCTAGAGGACCTCGTAAGTTGTATTGTCCAACACCATTTCACCCTTTTCATTGCAGAATAGGTGCCTGTTTGGGCTGTTCTCGACTATACAGATACCCGTGTTATCACACGTGAATTGCTCCTCGTAAAAGTGTCCATCCTTGGGCCCGAGTACTTGGAGGATCAACTCGTGGGTGGACCCTCTCATGAGCCGAGGCGGGAGCACCACCCACCTCATCGGGAGACCAAACTTGAAAAAGAAACCACGCTCGCTCACAATTTCGAGCGTGGTGCCCACCCTAACTCTCACACAGAGCCACATAATCCACCCCCGTTGACGCCCTCCGAGGCCCTCCGCCACAAACACCAGCACCTCCAATCCATCTCCGTCTTATCCGACCAATTTGGAGCAAAGATCGTCGATGTGAGCGAGAACAGCGTCATCGTCGAGCTCACTGCAAAAACGAACCGCGTCATCGCGTTTTTGAGTTTACTCAAACCATTCGGAATCTTGGAATCAGCTCGGACTGGTGAGTCTTGTCTTCGTGTCCGTGCGAGTTAAGTTGACTGTCTGTAGGTCTTATGGCAATGCCGCGGACGCCCATCACGCATTCCTCGAATGATTCTGACGATGCAGCGGATGAGATAGGTGTTGTAGATGCTAGTTTGCTTCCCCCTGGTTAGGTGGGCAGTTGAAGCGGCTGTCGTGTGATATGTATTGGTTAAGATATATCATGCTGACAATTCTATATAGCGAGGAATCTAGAGGATTCACATCAGTTGTGATCTTGTAATTCCCTGACGAGCATGGTGGAATGATATCATCGATTAGCAACAGACGTCCAAGGTCAATCCTAGAAGATATATATACGCCGATACGCGTACATTTCAAGTTGGGGTATACGAGGGTTTCCACCAATAACGTTGATCTGGGGTCTTGTAACCCGGACCGTGCTGGGTTTACATATCTCACACTTGCATAGATCTTCGCGTGTCCTTTGCATCGTTTCCCTATCATCTCGCGTTTCCTCAGCCAAATTTTGAGTTACCCAACTCCCTCGAGGTGTTTTTGATTTGGTCGGTTATTGTGCATGCAAAGCTGTAATAGAGTGGTCACACCCAGCACCAGCGATCGACGCGTTTTCACCACCATAAGTTAGGACGAGTGCTTCTAGGAGAGGTCTGGCTGGTCCTTAAACACAGCTACAGTATTTCTATGGAACTGATATCCATATTGTCAACGGAAGCTATCTCTTTGACTTGTGCAATGATGTTATGGTCCGACGCGATCCTCTTGTACTCTCCGTCACGCTGCTGCGCTAACAAAAATGCTCCGAAAGGCCGACCAAGGTGAAACATCATTCGTAACGCTCGCGAGCGATGCTCCTCCTCTTCTACAGGCGGACGACCGGACAACTCGTCAGACTCGTCTGACTGAGACCCGGGCTCAGACAAATCCCCTACGCTGCCTTCATCGTCTGTAAAGTCAAGTTGCTCGAGGAGACGACGATCCCATGGACGGACAAGGAGGAACGTTTGTCGAGTGGACCGTGCTCGGGAAAATTGAATTAATGTCTCGCTCGTGGTGATCAGCAGGTTTTGAAGCCCGTCTGCTTTGACTCTATAAAGAAAATGCGTCTCTTGGGCTGGACCACGCCTGATTTCCGTGACAGGGAATGAGATGCAAGGCAAATGCAGTCTGCGGCTTGCGAAGCGAGGAACGCTTATGCCTTTCAACAGGGCATAGAGTTTCGAGGCCAAATCCACAGCCACGCTATTTGTTCGCAGCGAAGAGACCTCTGTCTGGATCTCATTTTCAGACAAAGATGGTGGGGCGTATGGTAGGGAAGCATATGAGGTAATGTCGGCAGGAAGACAACTGTTGAACTCGGATGATTGCCCGACCCAACCGAGGGCTGTGATGTCACCCGACCGAGCAATAATCTCCTGCAGGAGACGCCCGAGCGCATTTGCCTTCTTCTCGCCATAATCTAGAGGTAGACGGACATCAAAGACGCCAAACAACGAGTATGCGATGTCTTCCTGAATCGTTGTAACACGATTTGACGCCCATCGAAGTCTCTCTCGTGCGCCGTTCATCCCTGGGGAGAAGTTGACGAGGGCCTGTCGATCAACGCCAGTCGCAGCTTCCAACTCCTTCATTATTGCAGTCGACTTTTTGTGGTTGCGAGAGCGATCACTGAGATACGGGGTCCAATCCCTCTGATAAAAGATAACGACTCTGGAAGCAAGGAATTCTTGAAAGGTCCATCCTCGTCTGTTCCACTCACTCATCTCCAGAGCACCAGACTTGGATGAAGGCAGAACATCCCAGAGGTAGACAATTGTAAGCGCTGAATGTTGGTACCAGATGAACATGGAGTTGAGCGATTGTTGCAACTCGACGTTACTGCTCTTGTCAATACAGCATGTATCGCTCCATGCCCAGCGGTAACCGAAATCACGAGCAATTTCACAGAAGTTCTGCAACTTCGCGATGCCACCAGGCAAATTCAGCTTGTATACACTCTTGCCCTGGATGTCTTGCAGCAGCGGCTCCTTCCTTTGCCATCTATGGGATAACATGACATAACGGAAGTAAGTCGCCACCGCTTCTGTGATGTGTTCCATTCGGATGTCTGCGCGCTTCATAGACCATGATAGCCAAAGCTCATTGTGTTCTGCGCTCGTTTTGAAGGCGCTTATCTGTGCTTCACGGTCACATGAGAGCCCGGTGGCAGTGTTGAGTAGACGAAGCGGGGCGTTCTCGAGTTGTTGGTCAATGGTCCTTCGGATAACACCGTCTGATTCATATGGACTAGCATACTGCTTGCGAAGATCTGGAGGATGGGTTGAGCATCCGAACAATTATGTTATTGAGGGCTTACCTTGCATGACCACGTCGTGAGCACTTTCCAATTTGGCGAACATCATTCGGAAGGCCGCGATAGCTTCATCATAGCGATGTGCGCCTTGAAGCGCCGCAAGCTTCAACTTGTATCCAACATGAGACGAAGGGTTCAGTTGGATGACCTTTGTGCCAAAGTCAGCATTTGATTATGAAATGTCCTGAATAGGTGTCATCGCACCTTCTGTGCATCGAGAAGTGCTTCGGTCCATAGTCTTTTCCCTAACTTTGCCTTACTACGATTTGCGAAGACGGCATCAGATGCAGAATTTACGCTGATCACTGCTGAAAATAGGTTAATAGCACTGTCATAATTGCCTGCAGCGAGGGCAGCATGTCCGTTGTCAAGGCAGAGCGCGCTGCATTCTTCCTTGAAAGCTGAGTGAGATGCAAGTGAGGATTGTAGCTTGCATGACATTATGAACTTCAGACTTGCCATTGGACCAGTCAAGGCAGCCGGCCTTCGTATTGTTGTCAATCTTATCCATCATGTCTCGGTATGAATTCAGGGCTTCGGCAAGCCTGCCTGCCTGACGGAGCGCAACGCATCGTTTCTGGTGTGCATTTTTCCACAAGGACTTTAGGTCCCATCCGAAGAGCTGCGAAAAGCATGGTGTTCAACGTGACAAGCATGTTCAGATGAATTGTATCAACATACCACTACAAAGTCGTCGCATGCAGGATAAATCGTCGATGTAGATAAGAGAGCGCTGGACTGGACAGCAGCAGTGAAATGATCGGCAGCGTGGTTAGGAAGGGCGTCATTCATGGCATTGACACCGAGTTGGACACGCATATATGCCTGATGTGCGAAGTTCAGCGAGATTATTATTAAGAGGTTGATCAAGGAGCTGATACTCACCTCCACGACGCGACACGCAAGAGAGTCGTGATTCGGATACGTTGCAGCAAGCTCTCGCACAAATATGATTGATTCTTCGTGTTGGTCCGCATTGAAAATAGCGATGGCCTGAAATCAACGAGTTAAAATATGAATCATGTGAGAGAAAATCTATTTGCCTTGACCAAGAGAAGTATAATCTTTGAATCTTCGTTCGCGTACGTTGACGCGAGGTCAAATGCTATTCTCGCGCCCTGGATGTGGCCTCTTCCATATAGTGCGATGCCCTTGGAGATATAGCCTGTCAATGATGGCTGAATGCTGATGGACTACGTTCCGGAAGAAGGTTGGCCTTTCGTAAGGGGACCATGGTATGTTAGTCTCTCACCTCAATTGCATCCTGAAGCGCATAGTCCCAGTCGCATTTTCGTGCCATAACGAATGAGCGGTTAGCATATGAGGCGTAATTGTTGGCATCGGTGTTTATCTCTCGTGTAAACAGTTGTTCAACGGTAGACAGATCCCCCGCGATACATGCATTGTAGGCAGTCGTATTGATAGGGAAAATCTGGGGCATGAAGAATGTCTGAATTACATGAGCAGAGTCAAGGATGGAAACGTGCCTTGGAATCAGAGACATCGAAACATGCCTTGGAATCTGAGACTTGAGACTTGAATAAAACTGGATGTTAACGTGGAAAAGGGCGAAGGGGGAATTCAACGGCAACTTACGTTGTTTGTGACTTTATTGTCTAGAGGGTCCTTTGGTAAAGTGTCCTTGCGCGAGATGAGATGACGAATGCGCAGCAAATGAACCGGAGAATAGCCAGATAAAAACAGAGGAATAAAAATCAAGAATAATAAAATGGCTTCATTTATGTAAGAAGCACCTTCCTCCTGCAAAGCATCTTTTGGGTCCACTGCCCACTTTGTGAGCGTGTTATTGTCAGTGTAATAACTTCCACTGAAGATGTATTTGCCGTCCACGGAGAAAGCTAGGGATTGCGATGATTGCTGGAAGGTGGCAACAGTTTGTCGATCGGACAGCCGCCAGAGACGGATGTCATCAGATGCGCCGGACGCAACGAGTGTGCCATTAGGATCAACAGCAAGGGCATTGATATAGTTCGTGTGGCCTGTCGTCCAGGGATCACCGACCTGCTGCCAGGTCAATGTATCCCACTCTAGTATGGTTTTACTAATGCGTGCTGAAAGAAGGCGCGTGCCATCGGGCGTCCACACGATGGATGTTGCGTAAACCTCCAACTCTGCGACGCGTTCCCTCGTGCTTGAATTATAAATTTCGACCTTGGATGCTGCGATGGCAAGTAGTTCTCCAGATGGCGAATACTGAACATCGCCAACGTGACCACTAAAGTGGATTGAACTTCCCAGTAGCAGCTTCCAAGTTTCGGTGCACCACAGCTTCAATGTTTTGTCTGTTGAACCAGTGGCCAGCACTTTTCCATCAGGAGAAAAGTCCAGCGATAAGATCCGATTGTAGTCGGTGTACCTGACGTAGTTTTCGATGTTTCCAGTGAGTCGTTCACCTGTTTCTCCGTGCCAGACCGTGACCACTCCGTGCAGGTCACCGCTTGCTATCAATTGCCCATCTCGTGACACTGCCAAGGCCGACACCCAAGCGCTATGCCACTCTATCTTCTTCAACATAACACCTTTCTTCAAGTCCCATATACGAAGCGTGCGGTCGTACGAAGCTGTGACCATTCGCCGTTTGTCGGGGAAAACTGCGACTGCCCTTACGCTTTCTTCATGACCTTTGAACTCTTGCAGGGGTGTGGTGGTTATATTTGGCTCCGACATTTTGCTGGAGGCTGATGGTGTTGAACACGGTCAAGGTCGACTGGAAGGATCGTGGGTGTCTCTGTCTAAGCTGCAGAAGTGCGTATTTCATGCTCTGTGTCACTGCATTTGTCTCCCTCGTGTTTCCATAGACGCCCAAGACACTAGGTCACTTTTCGCCTCCACACCTCCATAACCGTTGTAGCAGGAATGCTCCGTGCTGTCATGCTCGCCTTCCTAGATAGCATACCCTCCCGGCGCCTCTGCACTGTGTACATGCGTTCGACTCTTATCTCCACAGCTTCTGGGATATATGTCTTCGTATCTAATTCAGATTGTGCAGTTGTGACTTCCCGGCGCTCGAATACCATCCATCTTGGATGGCCGCACGAATATCGGGGTTTCTCGTATCGAGCAGCCACTCAAGTATATCACCTTGCAACTTGCCCGAACACATCCATATATTTTAGTGCAATATCACTTGATCCAGTCGAAGATCTGCATTGTGCACCAGTGGATGCGGCCGAATTTATCTATTCTCGCTTCTCAATCCGAAATCATGCAGCGGGGTGTTTCCACTTCCAAGGCTCGTTTTATCCAACATTTGTGAGACAACACCCTCAAAGGTGTTCATTTTCCGAGGAAAGTGAGTGGCACATATGCATGAATACATATTACAATAAAGACTTTGCACAGACCTATGTGTCCTTGAAATCCACTGCGCAACACCGAATGACTAAATAAGCACCATGAATACTCACCTGAATCCGTGTGCCCAGGTCTTTCTCTCCCTCTCGGTCTTGCAAGTATATACCTATCCAGTAAAATTAGTATTCCACGTCGTACCCAATACCAGTGATCATGTTTAATTTGTGTTCACCGCCATAAGTTAGGTTCAGATGAGTGCCTCTCGGAAAGACCTGCTCATCGAATACAATCATAGTATTTCTATGGAACCGACGTCCATGTTGTCAACAGAAGCTATCTCTTTGACTTGTGCAATGATGTTATAGTCTGACGCGATTCTCTTGTATTCTCCGACACGCTGCTGCGCTAGCAAAAATGCGCTGAAAGGCTGACCAAGATGGACCATCATTCGCAACGCTCGTGATTGATGCTCCTCTTCTACAGGCGGATCGTCGGGAAACTCATCAGAGCCGTCTGACTGAGACCTGGGCTCGGACAATTCCCCTACACTCCTTGTATCGTCTGCAAAGTCAAGCCGCTCGAGGAGATGACGGTCCCATGGACGGACAAGAAAGAACGTTTGTCGAGTCGGCTTTGCCCGCGAGAATTGAAGCAGTGTCTCGCCAGTGGTTATCAGCAAATCTTGAAGCCCATCTGCTTTGACTCTGTACATGAAATGCGTCTCTTGGGCTAGACCACATCCCTGTCTGATTTCCGTGACACGGAATGAGATGCAAGGCAAATGCAGTCTGCGGCTCGCGAAGCGAGGAATGCTCATGCACTTCAACAGGGCATAGAGTTTCAAGGCCGAATCCACAGCCACGCTATTTTTTCGCAGCGAAGAGACCTCTGTCTGGATCTCATCTTCAGACAAAGATGGTAGGGCGCATGGTGGGGCAGCATATGAAGTAATGTCGGCAGGAAGACAGCTATTGAACTCGGATGATTGTCCGACCCAATCGAGGGCAGTAATGTCACCAGACCGAGCAACAATCTCCTGCAGGAGACGCCCGAGCGCATTTGCCTTCTTCTCGCCATAATCCACAGGCAGACGGACGTCGAAGACGCCAAACAACGAGTATGCGATGTCTTCTTGAACCGTTGTAACACGATTTGATGCCCATTGAAGTCTCTCTCGTGCGCCGTTCATCCCTGGGGAAAAGTTGACGAGGGCCTGTCGATCGATGCCAGTCGCAACTTCCAACTCCTTCATTATTGCAGTCGACTTTTTGTGGTTGGGAGAGCGATCGTTGAGATACGGGGTCCAATCCCTCTGATAAAAGATAACGACTCTGGAAGCAAGGAATTCTTGAAAGGTCCATCCTCGTCTGTTCCACTCACTCATCTCCAGAGCACCAGACTTGGATGAAGGCAGAACATCCCAGAGGTAGACAATTGTAAGCGCTGAATGTTGGTACCAGATGAACATGGAGTTGAGCGATTGTTGCAACTCGACGTTACTGCTCTTGTCAATACAGCATGTATCGCTCCATGCCCAGCGGTAACCGAAATCACGAGCAATTTCACAGAAGTTCTGCAACTTCGCGATGCCACCAGGCAAATTCAGCTTGTATACACTCTTGCCCTGGATGTCTTGCAGCAGCGGCTCCTTCCTTTGCCATCTATGGGATAACATGACATAACGGAAGTAAGTCGCCACCGCTTCTGTGATGTGTTCCATTCGGATGTCTGCGCGCTTCATAGACCATGATAGCCAAAGCTCATTGTGTTCTGCGCTCGTTTTGAAGGCGCTTATCTGTGCTTCACGGTCACATGAGAGCCCGGTGGCAGTGTTGAGTAGACGAAGCGGGGCGTTCTCGAGTTGTTGGTCAATGGTCCTTCGGATAACACCGTCTGATTCATATGGACTAGCATACTGCTTGCGAAGATCTGGAGGATGGGTTGAGCATCCGAACAATTATGTTATTGAGGGCTTACCTTGCATGACCACGTCGTGAGCACTTTCCAATTTGGCGAACATCATTCGGAAGGCCGCGATAGCTTCATCATAGCGATGTGCACCTTGAAGCGCCGCAAGCTTCAACTTGTATCCAACATGAGACGAAGGGTTCAGTTGGATGACCTTTGTGCCAAAGTCAGCATTTGATTACGAAACGTCCTGAGTAGGTAGCATCGCACCTTCTCCGCATCGAGAAGTGCTTCGATCCATAGCATTTTCCCCAACTTTGCCCTACTACGATTCGCGAATATGGCATCGGTTGTTGAATTTACGTTGATCACCGCTGAGTATAGGTTAATAGCACTGTCGTAATCATCTGCAGCGAGGGCAGCACGTCCGTTATCAAGGCAGAGCGCGCTGCATTCTTCTTTAAAAGCTAGATGAGATGTGAGGACTATGGCCTTCATGACATGATGAACTCCAGACTTGCCATTGGACCAGTCAAGGCAGCCGGCCATCGTATCATTGTCAATACTATCCATCATGTCTCGGTATGAATTCAAGGCCTCGGCAAGCCTGCCTGCCTGACGGAGCGCAACGCATCGTTTCTGGTGTGCATTTTTCCACAAGGACTTCAGGTCCCATCCGAAGAGCTGCACAAAGGACGGAGTTCGACATGACAAGCATGTTCGGATGAATCATATCAACATACCACTACAAAGTCCTCGCATACCGGATGAATAGTCGATGTAGATGAGAGAGCGCTAGACTTGACAGCAGCAGTGAAGTGCTCAGCAGCCTGGTTGTGACGGGCGTCATTCGTGGCATTGATACCGAGTTGAACACGCAGATATGCCTGATGTGCGAAGTTCAGCGAGATCAGCATTAACGCACAAATGAGAGGTTGATCAGCTCACTTCCACGACGCTACACATGAGAGTGTCATGATTCGGACACACTGCAGCAAGCTCACGCACAAATATGACTGATTCCTCGTTTTCGTCCTGGTAGAAAACGGCGATAGCCTAAAAGAAACGAGTTGAAATATGGATTGGGTGAGCGAAAGATTGATGTTGCCTTGATCAAGAGAAGCATAATCTTTGAATCTTCATTCGCGAATGTGGACGCGAGGTCAAATGCTGTTCTCGCGTCCCGGATGTGGCCTTTTCCGTATAGGGCGATGCCCTTGGAGATATACCCTGTCAAGGAGGGTCGAATGCTAATGGACTATGTTACGCAGGAAGGTTGGCCTTTCGTAAGGGGACCATGATGTCAGTCCATCTCACCTTGTTTGCATCCTGGAGCGCATGGTCCCAATCTCGTTTTCGTGCCATAACAAATGAACGGTTGGCATACGAGGCATAGTTGATGACATCAGTGTCGATCTCTTGTGTAAACAGTTGTTCAGCGGTAGACAAATCCCCCGCGATGCATGCATTGTGGGCGATCGTGTTAATGGAAAGGATCTGGGGTATGAAGAATGCTCGAATTGCGTTGGCAGAGTCAAAGATAGAAACGCGCCTTGTAACCAGGAACTTGACACTTGAATAAAATTGATTGTTAACGTGGAAGACAACGAAGGTGGAATTCAACGCTGACTTACGTCATTTATCGCCTTATTGTCTGGAGGGTCCCTTGGCAAAGCGCCGTTGCACGAGATGAGACGACGAATGGGCAGAAAATGAACCGGAGAGTAGCCAAACGAAAACAGAGAGAGAAAAATCAAGAATAACAACAAAATGGTCTCATTTATGTAAGAAGCACCTTCCTCTTGCAAAGCGTCGGGGTCTACTGCCCACTTTGTGACCGAATTATTATCAGTGTAATAACTTCCACTGAGGATGTATTTGCCGTCCGTGGAGAAAGTGAGGGATGCCGATGATTGCTGGAAGATGGCAACGGGTTGTCGATCTGACAGCCGCCAGAGACGGATGCTGTCAGTTGCACCGGAAGCAACGAGTTTGCTATTAGGATCAACGGCGAAAGCAATGCCATGGTGAGTGTGGCCCGTCGTCCAGGACGTCCAGGGATCACCGACCCGCTGCCAGGTCAATGTATCCCATTCCAGTATGGTATCTGCATTTCTAGTATGTACTATCCAGCGTGCTGCAAGAAGGCGCGTGCCATCGGGCGTCCACGCTATGTGCCTTATGTAACCATCTTTGGAATTTGGCAACTGGAACTTTGCCGTTGTGCTTAAATTATATATTTGGATCCCGCTTGCCAATTCTGTTGCGGATGCGATGGCAAGAAGTTCTCCAAACGGTGAATACCGAACATGGTCGACGTCACGATCGCAATAGATTGTTTCTAGCAGCGTCCAGGTTTTAGTGGACAACAGCTTCAACTTGTTGTCTCTTGAACCAGCTGTGACCAGCACTTTTCCATTAGGAGAAAAGTCCAGCGATGAGATCTGACCAGGGTGGTTGCCCAGGCGGTACTCGACCAACTTTCCGAGGTTTCTAGGAAGTCGTTCACCTGTCTCTCCGTGCCAGACGGCGACCATTCCGTGCCGGTCACCGCTTGCTATCAATTGTCCATCTCGTGATATTGCCATTGCCGACACCGAAGCGTTATGCCATTGCTCCATCTCCTTCAACACAACACCTTTCTCCAAGTCCCATATACGAAGCGTGGGGTCGTACTGCGAGGCTGTAACCATTCGTCGGTTGTCAGGGAAAACTGCGACATTGTCTACGCGTCCGGGTCCTTCATGACCTTTAAACTCTTGCAGGGGTGTGATGCTTGTATTTGGCTCGGACATTTTACTGGAGGCTGATGGTGTTGAGCACGGTCGAGGTAGACTGGAGGGATTGTGGGTATGACGTGTCCTTCTCTAAGCTGCAGAAGTGTGTATTGCGTGTTTTATGCTGTGTCACCGCATTTGCCTGCCTCGTGTTTCCATAGACGCCCAAGACGCACAGTCTACTGCAATCTCCAGTTGAAGAGTCAAAACACATATTACAACGAAGACTTTGTCCAGACCTATGTCTCCTTGAAATCCACTGCGCAACACCGAATAACTAAATAAGCATCATGATTAAAAAACCAAGTTCTCCTACTCCCTGGGGTCTGCAGGCACCGAGCAACCGTTAACTCCGAACGAGTCCCTAAAGCATCCCCCGTGCTACACACCACTGCCAGTCGATATATGCACGCGCTCCTGGAAAGCGATCGAGGTCATGTTGGTCGCTGCATCGGAGTCAGTCACGAGCTTAGCGGTATAGTCTCGAATGCCAAGGATCAGGCGTGGTCCGAGCACAAACATCTGCACGACTGTCAAAATTTGGAGTGTGCCATAATAATAATCAAGTCCGATGGTATTTGGGTTCTATAGAAATGATAAGGCGCGGTTACATGCAGAGGTTAGACAAATCCGCATACCACTGAGATCGCTGGAGACAAAATCATGAGGTTGAAAATAGAGACGGCGACAAAGCTAGCGTGTTTGATCATTCAGCGGGAAAAGGGAACCATACTCATATCTTAAGCTCACCTCAAAAAGTAAAACATGTGAGATTTTATCAATACCATGAAACAATCCTTGATCACCCCTCCCGTCGAATGTTGTCGCAGCTCACGGAAGTGTTTTATAGCAATCCAGGCTGCGAGAAATAGTACGAGGACCTCCCATGCACTGCCGAATATCCAAGTAATGGAATTCAGAAGGATGGTATTGTCCCCATAGGTAGTCGCGCACTCATGAGTGCCAGAGAGAATGTATTCCTCTGGTATACATCAGTGAGCCCCATGTACACCTTTGTTCGTTCAAAATTGAGCATACCTCCCGAAGTATGCCTCATTGACATTACGGAGACCACTACGTTGAAAATGGTATCAGCCAGGAAGATGACAACGAGAAATATCAGCATCTTTCTGGATTGTTGATACATGGCATGTAACCGAGTGATCACGATGACTTGTAACATGATTCAGTATCAATATCACTGAGATTTTGCAACTGCAAAGCTCACTCCGCAACATTGCCAATATCACAACATACATCCAATTCACTACGATATACACAATCCAGCCTGATGGATTCGGTTAATAATCAGGATCACACACTGCAAACAGACTCACATCTAGGGGGGATCACTATAATGAACCAAGAAGCTGGTCAAGAATCGTACTCACCTCTACAGGGCGCCGCAGTTAGTTGCAGGGGTGATAGTAAACATAAGTACAGAAGACTCACTGCGTCTGTCAACAAGATCGTCGGAACATTGACTGTATGCCGCAGGTCAGAAGAAACGAAGACATTTAATATCGGAAGACATACTCAATATGTTCAAGCTGATTGCGATATATGGTTATTAGCACAACGACAGTGCCGAGCCTTTCAAACGTACACAGCAAATAATAATCCAAGATAGCGCACCTAAGATATTCTCAAGAGTAAGCAAGAGTTGCCAAGCATAACTATGATGCAAGCCACATACACTCAGATACAGAATGGTCATCAGGGACCAACGTTGCCTCTGTCGCAAATCAATATTTGTTGCTCTTCTAAGTTCTGACGTGGCTGCTCACCCAGACCAGTTCGACCTATAAAAGCTTTCTTAGCGAGATGGGTGTTCCGGTGATAGCATCAACATACCTCTTGTCCAAATGTAAGTGCTGGAAATATTTGTAGGTTATCAGTACTTCTTCGATATTATCATGCTCACCCCAATCATAGGTCACTCCAACAGAGGCGGCAACTGCGGAATCGCAGTCAAGGTTAGATCGAGACTCATCAGTGTTAACATCCGACTGCCACGAACCTACGAAATAGCTAGAAATGCGCCACGAAGCGATCCAAAGCCACCAACTAGGGTCGCCTGAGACTACAGTCATTTTGTTAGAGGATGGATCTGAGGGTGCGGCGGACCTGGTGGATGTATGTCGATGACATTTGTGCTAGATATAGTACCACCATCTAGTGCTTGGATACCAAACAGAGGGATGATTGAACACAGCAAAAGACAGAACGACTTTTAGAACTGCCATTTTGCTGCACGTGCATCAGTCCATCAATCCAATACTGCCGATCTGTGATGAGAGGGCTGTAATCTTGGGCTCCCTGCGCCCGGAAAGCATGACAGATCTTCCCAGGTACTGAAATAGGGGAGATCTTCGTGGAGTAAAAACTCACGTCCTGCCCTAACGTAAGGATGAGCATCATGATAGAAGTTTTGATTTGCATTTTGGAATTGACTCGGAAGCGGTGCCGGTGACAGGCATCAGAAGTTTGCACAGCCAGAGATCTAGACCGAGATCCCACCGTGCGCGTGATTGCCAATGTATTGAAATCTTGGAGAAAACATGATGGTTAATTTATATAGAAGGTTTGGACGCACCCGGGTCACAGCTATCGCATAGCACATATTTGAAATTCACGCGCATGTGGTTCATCGTGAGTCTGACACCTAACCAGTTGACTATCAGACAAATCCAAAGCTGGACTATCGCGCTGGCTAACGACCAAAAGGCTGTGGATCAGATCGACGGCGAATGGATATAAATCGGTTATAGTGAGTGGTCATTGTGATATGATATGAAGGCAGTGTAAGACTTTATCGATTGAACAGCATCAATCAACGACCCCCTAATACATACTAGGTCAGTAAAGAGCCTAGATCGGCGAGTACACAACGATCGAGCATATAGTACGCACCAGGACCCGGATCTAAGTTGTGTCCGCAAGCACTGCTGCCAACAACGGATTCAAGTAATACAAATTGTACATGTGCGCAACGCGCATACCAATGCCACTGCCAATTACTACATAAATCAGTACCCCGAGTCCTGCGCGAGTTCACCCAGGTTGAAATGGAAAGCATGATAACCCCGAGTCGTCACGCGTCACGCGTCAAGCTCATGAAGATGGTGTGGTATTACATTTTGATTCCGGTCTCCATGCCTGAGCCCATGTCTGGAGATGCGCCGAATGTACAAGAGCCTTCTCCACCCTTATCGTGGATACAGCGTTCGTCTCTGCACTGTAGGTCTGTAATGTAGAGGATCAGCAGTGCGGAACACGTAGAGCAATAGTGAAAAGACTAACAATCGAAATAACAAACTCTTGCTCGCCTTTCGGCTCTGCACCCTCAATCACATTTCTGCAGTCCTTACTTGCATCATACTCCTTCTCCTTTCCTTCCCTCGGCCTCTCGCACTTCTTATCCCTATCTCCCGCCCCCAACACGAGCCCACTTGACCACCCTCCTTCTGCTTCACGCATAACAGCCGTATACTTTGTAAGCACCAGCTGCCGCGTCTTCACCTTCGTGAGACTTGTGGTGATCGGGGGACATAGTTTACTACCATGACGCTTCGGTGACTGAACCTCAATGCACGGATAGACACATTCGGATGGTAAGAGAAGGCTCGACCTATGATGGTAAAGGATAAGGAAAGAGATCATTGATTAGGATCGTCTGGATAATTTGAGACATATCAACGACGCACCAATCTGCACTCGGACATGACCCATTACCCTACACTAGAGTCTGCGCACGATAGCGTCCACACGATAAGCTTGGTTCCAGCTTGTTCTCGGTATCTAAGTCAATCCTCGTCTTAACGTCAAAATATGCTGCCACAGGATCGATGACGGGGCTCCCATCAGAAGAGCTGGAGCCTGAGCCTGTAAAGCAGGTGGCAGCGTGAAGCACTAGCTGCCAAAGAAGAATAGCTGACCAATTAGCGGGATTGGATGCGCACACACAACACATAGGGAAGGTGACACTAACATAGGCTCCACTCGTTCTGAAAGGTTCAGTGTAAGCGTATGGTACCGGAGTGACGGACACCCAGTTTGACGATGATGTCCTTCTCTGCGAGGGCAACGAGCATCTTGTCCTTTCGAATGAGATGATTCTTGTCAAGGATCTTGATAGCGTATTCCTGATCAGTTCGGATATATTGTGCATGCATCACTTGAAGTGACATCAGTAGGGGTTGTGGGTTATACGCGATGCACATTGCACACACCGTCGAGTAAGATCCTTCTCCAAGGGTGTCTTGAAAAGAAATGTCTTGGGCTCCCGGTCTGACATTTGCACTCTTCGCCCTACTTGCCTCTAGTGATCTTTTCCTACTCTCCTTTGTCTGCTGTTGGGCTTGTAGATGGCCGGATACTCCAAGTTCACATTTGGAGGTCGAGACGGCATCACGGAGTAGCACTTCTGGACTGGGCGTTGGGAACCTGAGTGCGTGCTGGTCTTGGGCGGAAAGACTTTTGTGATTCAGATGGGATGTCAGTGTCGGAGGATGATGCTATGGCAGATGCATGGGGGGTGGGATCACTTGTACCATCCAAAAGTACCTTCTGTTGAACGACCGTTTTGAAAGTCATATAGCGCAGTACTCACGTTCAATTTCGTCATAATCACAGCTCTACCTTGATGCGGTCGACACTGTAGACTCTAGAGAATAGAACATATTTCAACAACTGACAGCTGAGGTCCAGTCAGTCCAGTAACACCTGTGTACAGCCCCCACAGCCCGGGCATGTGCATGAGGATTTCGTTAGGTGTAGTATACGAGTAGGGCGGGCATGGTCACAATTGTCATTGTGCTCGTAGCATATGTTGGAAATGAACTCTAATACATGGTCTTTCAGTAATTATCTTGTGCATCAGATTGCAGACTCGCATTAGAATACATACTTTAGTGGTGGATTTTCGTATGCATCTGAGAAACTAGACAGCCGACCGGTCAAGTTTGGGACGTCGCGGCAGTGGCGCAGCATTTTCCTGGTGCCTTGTTACCAGGCATCCGGTGTTCATTGATGATATCATGGAGCTGGTTTCGTTGGCACTGTTGGTTCTACGATGTCCATACTAGCTAGCCGCAGAGTACAGTCGTGGTATGACGAAGCGACTCGACTGATTGGATGAGGGTGGCCAGGCGCGGATGACCACTGGTGCAGATGGGTGATGGCGAACTGCCTCATGTCTGTGTCTTAGGCGTCTATGGAAATGAGGATGGTTAGCGTGGTGAAGCAACCTAAAAACGCACAATACACGCACCTTTAGAGAAACACACCCACAGTCCCTCGGCCGTGCTCAACAGCATCAACCTCCAGTAAAATGTCAGAACTCATTCCAAGCACCACACCCATTCGAGCTTTTGAAGATCATGAGGACGCCGTAAGGGCAGTCGCAGTGTTCCCTGATAAACGACGAATGATTACGGGTTCGGACGACAATACACTTCGTCTTTGGGACTTGGAGACAGGTGTTGTGTTGAAGAAGATGGAAGGGCATGGCAGTGCGGTGTGGACATTGACGAGATCGCAAAATGGTAAAATAATAGCAAGCGCTGATTGGAAGGGAGAGGTCATCGCCTGGCACGGTGAAACTGGAGAATCCATCACCCAACCCATCAAAGCCCACTCAAATCAGATCACCTCGGTGGATTTTGCTCCAGATGGTATGGTGCTGGCAACTGGTTCATGGGACTACACGGTGAAGTTTTGGTGTACCAAAACGTGGCAGATGCAAGGAGAACCAATCGAGTGTGGTCATATTGTCCTCTGCGTTCGATATTCGCCTTCTGGTGAACTGCTTGCCATCGCGACAGACCAAAATATCCAAATTTATAATCCAGACACAAGGGAATGCATCGCATATTGCACAGGCCACACAACAATATGGAGGACTCGGATGTCACTCGCGTGGACGCCCGATGGCAAACGTCTTCTTTCAGGAGGAGGTGATTACATATTGGAGTGGGACACATCAACCTGGCAGCAGATTGGTCATCGCTGGGAAGGCCACACTAACACCATCAACGCCATTGCCATTCATCCCGCTGGCACCCTCGTCGCTTCTGCATCTCGTGACAAGCATGTCCATCTCTGGCGGCTCTCAGATCGGCGAACCATCGCCGTCTTCCAGCATTCATCTTACGCGGAAGGTATCACGTTCTCTGTGGACGGCAACCACATCCTCAGCGGAGGTCATGATAACAAGATCTCAGAATGGGCAGTACCTAGCGACGTCAATTCAAAGGCGAGTTTCCATTTCTGACTCTCATCACGCAATTCGAACATCCTTCATACAGATCCTTGACATCACAACAGCCCGCGATGCATGTCTAACTGGGGATTTGTCTCTCGCTGAAGAGCTCCTCACCCAAGAGATCCACGCCAACGCCAACGACTTTACTTCATATGCCAATCGTTCCTTCGTCATGGCCCGGAAGCACAACTGGGACAACGCCCTTGAGGATGCAATCAAGGTGAGATGGACCCACCCATCATTGTCCTCTCATAAAACGCTAACTTTTGTCCGTGACATACTAGTCACTCAACATTAGACCATCGTTGATTGGCTTTATCTCCAAAGGCATCGCCTTATGCGGAAAAGGTCACGTTTGGGAAGCAAGGGTAGCATTCGACGTCGCATCCATGTTCACCAACCAAAACTCAGAAACCAACCAATTTCTTCTCTTGATCAAGGTACATCTAATTCGTCTCCCATGCTATCTGCTTCATCAGGTATTCCAGGCCATCGCACTCTTCAACGCAGATCAACACGAGGAAGCAATGCTGCTCATAAAAGACCTGGATGCCGCTTGTCCGAATGTCGACCCTCTCGCGCGTCGTGTTGTGGAAGTATGTATCATGTGGCTACACTTGGTCATCAATCCTGATCTTTTCAACTCACACAATAGACATATCTATGTGTTCAACTCGGAATCAAAGCTTTCGATAGCGCGTGTCACGACGAAGCTGCTGATCACTTCACTGCCGCTGTTAACTCAGAAGCTTTCTCATCGAAATACATTCATGTTCCATACCAGGACTTGACCGTGGTGCGTTGACATGATGCATACATAATGCTTTCCATAAACTAATGCTTTGTCCAGCTGTTTGGCTGGGATCTTAAGTACTTGTTGCTTACGACACACCAGCAACGGTGCCAGACTTTCCTTTCGGCAGGTAAACACGATGAAGCACTCGAAGCACACAAATACATGATGGACGCCATCGATGAGATTGCGCAGGCCAGCTGCCTCGATTGGTCCAATGGCGAGTTTCAGTGATGTCACCCGAGGCCATCATACTCACTTGCATTTGACCCAGAATTCAAGCAACAATGTAGCGTGCTCTGTGCTGCCAACGGAAATGCCGCCCTCGCTGCCAGCGATTATGACAGAGCTATTGACATATACTCGGCAGTAATCGACTCAAACTCTGCATCTCATGTTGTCTTTGCAAATCGTAGCAAAGCAAAGCTGGGCAAAATGCTATGGATGGACGCACTTCTCGATGCGCAGAAGGTGCGATGGGAATTATTGTCCCATAACCAATGCTCATTGTAGCGATACACAGGTAATCGAACTCGACTCTTTGTCTTATCTTGGATACAATGTGAAGCACGCAGCGCTTCATGGTGCGGAGCGCTATGATGAAGCGATTGAGACCTTCCAAACGATGCTCTCGATGTTGGACAACGCACCTGATGTTCAGACACGAAGTAAGTCTCTGATAACGCATTCGTCGACATGTTTAACTCTTTCTCCAGACCTGCGCCAGCAGTATCTCAGACCTTCCGAAGTAGAACGCGCCATTCGACGAGTCATCGATGCCCAACTCGACAACGCTCCGCTCCGTGTGCTCCACACCACCACAGGTCTCTTATGCGATCGAGAGACGCAGATGGACGCATTCAAAATGAGCATGCTGTATAAGGAGCTTGTGTCATCAACAATCGCGCATGCAGACAAGCACATCGAGCACATCGAAGAAGTGGTCAAGAGATACCTAAAATATGCCATGTTATCACATAGGTGGGAAGGGAAGGAGCCGCTGCTGCACGATATCCAGGGCAAGTGCGTGTACGACTCGGAGTTGGATCAAGTTGGCGGCATGACGAAGCTGCGGTCCTTCTGCAAAACTGCTCGCGATGCGGGGTATAACTGGGCATGGAGCGATACGTGCTGTATCGACAAGAGCAACAATGTCGAAGTCCAAGAATCGGTCAACTCCATGTTCGTATGGTATCATCATTCCGCGCTCACGATCGTCTACCTGTCTGATGTTCCGCCTTCGTCAAAGTCTGACGCACTGGCAACAAGCGCTTGGAACACGCGGGGATGGACGGTTCAGGAATTCATCGCTCCCAAAGTCATTCTCTTTTATCAGAACAATTGGACTCTATATCGTAATGATTGTACTCCCAACCACAAGGATTCCGTCTCATGCAGGAGATAAAGGGCGCAACGGGAATAGACCGACCAGCCGTTGCAGTCTTTCGTCCTAGTATGAATAGCTCTCGAGAAAAACTGCATTGGGCTTCGACCCGCATCACCACACGCCAGGAAGACATCGCATACTCGTTGTTTGGCGTCCTTGGGGTCCGCCTGCCTGTAGATTATGGTGAGAAGCAGGACAAGGCTCTCGGACGGCTCCTGCAGGAGATCGTGGCTCGGTCGGGCGACATTACTGGCCTCGATTGGGTCGGAGAATCATCAGATTTCAACAGCTGTCTACCAGCCTCCATCACTTCATACAAAGCTCCGCCCTGCGAGCTACCACCCTTACCCGAAGATGACATTCAGTCATCGGTTTCTTTGTTACGACAAACGGGGGTTGCCGATTTCGCTTCAAACTTTTATACTCGGCTTCAGAACATGAGCGCCCCTCGCTTCGCGGCACAAAGACTGCATCTGCCTTGTATTGCATTCAATGTCACGGAAGTTAGACGCCGGGTGGGTAGTCCAACTCCGGAAAGTTATCTCACGTATGGGGTGAAGGCAGACGGACTTCACGACTTGCTTATCACCACCGGAGAGACCCTGGTTAAATTCTGGCCGGCAAGGCCCATCGAGCAACTATTTTTCCTCGTCCGTCCCTGGGATCGGTCTCTTCTGGAGCTACCTGACTTCACAGAATTTCCAGAACCGTCTGACTATGGAGATGATACGGAGAGCGAGGAGGATTATGGGACGCCGCCTTCTTCTCCGTCGGACTGGTCTAGTGGTTCTCCTGTAAAACAGGGGATATCTGACTTAGAATCACGAGCATTGCGGTTGCTTGTTCGCCTTGGACAGCCTTTCGGCGCATTTTTGCTAGCGCAACAGCGCAGTGGAGAATACAAGAGGATTGCGACGGATCATGATATCATTGGACAAGTCCAAGACGTGGTTTCTGTTGGGGACTTGATGGACATCAGGACCATAGAAATATTGTAGTGGTACATATGTTTTTGTTTCAAAGTTTTTGGACCTCTGAACGTTTCGCATCTGTACTTTAGAGGTGATACCATACAGCTGCAGCATATGTATCACACATGCATGTTAGATGTGGTTTTCGCACATAGGTAGCAGCTCGGGTACAAATTATGCTCCAAGTCCCGTCGACTCGCTTCCTTATCATTTCTCGCAGCCCTTTGTTTGTCTCCAAATATTATTAGAGGGTGGGACCGCGACAAGTTAACAGTGATCCGCACATTGGCATTATTACGTCTTTCGATGGATAAATATTCTGAAACTGGCTCGAAAAGCCTGGGATTATCATTAACGAATCGTGCTTCTCCTCAGCACCAAGTTCCCCCTCCGGACGGTCACGTATCATGCTTCGATTTCCTTTACTACATAAGCGCTCATCATACATGGGAATGGGAATTAGACTACTCTCCTGCATGGATATTTGTAGGCCAACGCATGCGATGAACTGCAAAAGATTACCGATGGGCATGCCCGATGCGCCACGAATGTACCAGTAACAGAACCCACACCTCCAGCGAGTCAAAGTTTCGGGCATAGGTTGCTCTACAGATCAATTTTTGACAGTATATATTGATCCACATACAGCACGGTGACTTAGCTGGTGGACCAATGCTTTGCGCCGTTGTCTGTTATTGCGCGCAGGGTGTCTGAGGTGCAAGAAGAGCTTCGGACACGAAAAGGGATTGAGGCCACGCAAGTTATCATGACGAGCGACGAAAGGGACCCGTCGGAATGGTGGTTGGGATGGACGTGGGTAGGTTATGCAGCGAAACGGACAGAGAAGATCTATGGACAATGGTGAACCAATTAGATGTCATATTTTCATTCTGACGTTGTGGCCTAAATACTCTTCGTGCGACGTCTAGACATGATCTGGCCACCGGCCGCGGCTGCTCAGACGGGTCGTGCTCCAACCGGTGCATAAATACTTGGACCCTGAGGTCAGACGAAGGCATTTGTGATACAGTGATTGGAGCGCACTAAGAATAGACACGCGACTGCCACCTGTTTTATTATTTGTGCATGATGTGCCAGCCCCTCGAGTGTGCATGTGACTCATAAACTTGAGTCTCAGCATCGTACCCTCTATTAGTTGAACCTAACTTGGAAGTTTCAAAACATCGTACCTCGAAATGTCTGTTAACGTTCCTAATAGTGGTACACCATTTTGGGAGAAGATCATGACTGACGCAAAACACAACCTACAACTTCTCGTTTTGAAACATGGTCAAAAACGGGTGATGGTCAGACGGCAAAGGTCGTATAATGTAGGCGGAACAGCTATATATCAGTAAATCGTTGACGACTCAGATATGATAAGCTCATGCTCGACACAACCTGCAAACATTTCCCAGGCATTCCAAGAGATCTAATCACGTTGCAGACCAATCAACTCAACATTTGTGGTGGTTACTATGTGGACATCACGGCTGAAATATGGGAGGATGTCGTCGACTTGCTTAACGTAGTCGAGGTAACCCGTGCAGAAATAACGTTGCCCATCCCACCGTCACCGCTCTATGCTCAGTGGCCTATTTCATCGCTTGACAATCAACCGGCGCCAAATCAGGTTAACAGACAGAACAACTCGTACGCACCCCGAAAACTCTACAAGTATATTCAGTACTGAAGTCAAGACCATACGACAGCACTAGGAACGATGACAAAATCACGATCAAAGTCGTTTTTCCATCTGGCGAGATCCGGTCTGCCAAAATCTCGAGGACGGTACGGGTGGACGAACTCCTTGCCGAGGCTAGTGATATATTGGGACGTCGTACCGCCGATATCAAGGCAGTCTGGGATGGGTCTATAATGCGCGATGACCGGAGTATCGGATCGTACAGCATTGAGGATGGTGACTCCATCACTCTTCAGGCGGGGCCATTGTGTTTTGCCAAGCCAGTCATTTATCTACACTCGCCCTCCAATATCGACGTCTCTGTCAAGCTCTCCCTCATTCCGGAGTGGAGCCTCTCTGTAATCTATCCCATTGTTCCCATGGATGAGCATAGACGGCATTTAGAATGGAATGTCCGTACCCATGAAGATGGGAGTCTGACTGAACATAATTCCGGTCTACACGTGTCTTACTTGTTCTGGGAGGCGAAGTAAGTCCCTCGATGATATAAAAACACTCACCTAACCTATATTACTCTGGGCAGAACAAATCTGCAAGCATTTCCCCATTCACCAGCATCCAAATCGCCACCAGCGGATACATTCAATCCAATAACCAGCAGTCTCGATGATACGGATTCGATCGTCATTCCAGTGGACAGAGTCACTGTTTACCTCGATAAATCGCTCAAGGTTTTGGGACTTCACACCGAAGCTCGAACATCATTCATAACGTACGTATATATGCGCTACCTCAGCCTCTCAAATCATAAACACATACTCACACTGTCGCGGTAGCTACTGGCTACCATCTATCCTCAAGCATGAATATATTGCCCTCCGATTTGTCCCTCAAGCGGCATACGAACGCGCCGCTTCTTTAAACATTTCTCCGCAGCCTGACGTCGTGACCCGCGTATGCATGTTGTTCAAAGGTATCTGTAAGGAGCACCTAGCAAATTGGCCTAATGCACAAATGCAAGCAGAGAACGACGTTGCTTGGTGGGTAGACGTAGTTGGAGTTGATCCTACAAGAGCTGGTGATGTGACCTTGTTCAGGGTGTTGGAATGGGGCGGGGTGGAGGTTCTTATTTGATATTTTATCGAATCAATTTGTGTAAGTGTCATGACGTTTCATCTTGGTCAGTTTTGCATCCGATGGCTGTGAGGAGAACAGGAGCATCGTGTCGTAGATCGTTTCAAAAATTCGATCGACTAGAATTAGGGTCTCCCCATTAATTGCAACTGTGTATTATAATGTGCAGGGAGCCTCTGAACACCAGCTGCTACTAAACTTATATATGCAAATGACTACAGTAGTAAGGGCCATAGCCACAAATCGAAATTGCACCCCAAAGATAATGAATACACCAACCATAAATCATCAGGTCTGTCCGTGCCGCCCAACCCCTTCTCGCAAACAGTCAACATACTCGGTCAAAAGCCGCACCTGTTCCAGCGTCTCGATGGCCGTGATCGCACGCTCGACGAGTTGCAAAATATCCCTCCTCACATAGTTCTCTAGGCCATCGGCGCCTTCTGCTGGGTTCGGTGATAGATCCACATTGATCCACCCGCACAAGTCAGTGCCCAAGAGCAACGACAATGCACGAGGATACTTGCACCACGCATGGTGTAATCGTCGATGAGTTTTGTCAGGGACTCGTCTAATGACTGGGGCGATAGCGGAGCAAGGCCTTCCGGCAGTGGTATTCTGCAAGTATGATGAAAGTGAGCCACGGAATGACTCAACAGACGCAGTACTTACCGAAGGATGTCCATACCTGCCCGGTGCGCAGAGCTCCCGTAATCTGACCAGCATATCCCGAGAAAATCGAGCTCTTCGGCATCCAGACAACTACAAAACAGTCAACTAAGCACAGAACACGCCAATACGTCAACTAACCAGACAATACAGCGTGCTCCGACTTGACTTATACGCCGTAGATCAGTGTCGAGATCTCGACAAACGGCGCTACGCCGTCTGACCCGACTTGCGAGGCGCACTAGTAACCGTTTTGACGCTAGTCAGCAAATTTGTACACTTGTGCCTTGAGTCAAACGTACCCTTCTTTCCTGGACACGAGGACGGCATCAAGTTACCCAGCTTGAAACAGCGCTTGGTGCCATGGGTATTTGATGTTGAACGGAGTAAGGAAGAATGCGCGGGTGTTGAGGGTAGTAATGGAATTCGACTATGACTGGCTGGGAGCAATCTTGCTGCAACGGTGATGGCGAACTGCCTCGTGTCTTGAGCGTCTATGGAAACGAAAAAGGTTAGCGCTGTGAGATAACATAAAAACGCACAATCTACGCACCTCTGTAACTTAGAGGAAGACACCCACAATCCCTCGACCGTGGTCAACACCATCAACCTGCAGTAAAATGTCACAGCTCATTCGAAGCACCACACCCATTCGAACTTTTGAAGATCATGAGCGGTTCATACAGGAAGTCGCAGTGTTCCCCGACAACCGACGAATGATTACGTGTTCGGACGACAAGACATTTCGTCTTTGGGACTTGGAGACAGGTGTTGTGTTGAAGAAGATGGAAGGGCATAGCGGTGAGGTGTGGGCATTGGCGATATCGCGAGATGGTAAAATAATAGCAAGCGGTGATTCAAATGGAGAGGTCATCGTCTGGGACGGAGAAACTGGCGAATCCATCACTCAACCCATCAAAGCCCACCCCAGCATAATCTATTCTTTGGATTTTTCTCTGGATGGAATGGTGCTTGCCACTGGTTCAGGTGACGACACGGTGAAGTTTTGGTGTACCAAAACGTGGCAGATGCAAGGAAATCCAATCAAGTGTGGCAGTGAGGTCAACTGCGTTCGATATTCACCTTCTGGTGAACTTCTTGCCATCGCAACAAGAGACAATATCCAAATTTATAATCCAGGCACAAGGAAACGCGTCGCATATTTGACAGATGTCAATTCATGGAAGTCACTTGTGTGGACGCCTGATGGCACACGCCTTCTTTCAGGGAGCGATAATTACATACTGGAGTGGGACACATCAACCTGGCAGCAGGTCGGTCAGCCCTACAAAGGCCACACTAGTGATATCTACACCATTGCCATTCATCCCGCTGGCGCCCTCGTCGCTTCTGCATCTGAATTCGACTACTACATCCTTCTCTGGCGGCTCTCAGATCAACAAACCATCGCCGTCTTTCAGGATTCATCCATCCCTAGATGTGTCATGTTCTCTGTGGACGGCAAGCACATTCTCAGTGGAGGTGATGATGATAAGCTCTCAGAATGGGTGGTACAGCATTCACAGGCAAGTTTCCATTTCTGACACTCATTACGCACTTCGAGCATCCTTCGTACAGATCCTTGATATCACAACAGCCCGCGATGCTTGTCTATCGCTGAAGGGCTGCTCACCCAAGAGATCCACGCCAACGCCAACGACTTTGCTTCATATGCCAATCGTTCCTTCGTTATGGCCCGGAAGCACGACTTGGACAACGCCCTTGGGGATGCAATCAAGGTGCGATGGACCCACCCATAATTGTCATGTTACAGAACGCTAACATTCATCCGTGACATAGTCAATCAACATCAAACCATCATTGATTGGCTTCATCTCGGAAGGCATCGTCCTCTGCGCAAAAGGTCGCGTCCAGGAAGCAAGGGTAGCATTCGACGTTGCATCCATGTTCACGAACCAAAATCCAGAAACCAACCAATTTCTTCTCTTGATCAAGGTACATTTAATTGGTCTCCTATGCTATCGGCTTCATCCGGTATTCCAGGCCATCGCACTCTTTAACGCAGATCAACACAAGGAAGCATTGCTGCTCATCAAATACCTGGCTGCCGCTTGTCCCAGTGTCGAGCCTCCCGCGCGTCGTGTCGTGGAAGTGAGTATCATGTGACCGCACTCGGTCATCAATTCTAATATTCTCAACTTACACAATAGACATATCTACGCGTTCAACTCGGAATCAAAGCTTTCGATGGCGCGCATCACGACGAAGCCGCCGATCACTTCACTGCCGCTATGCACTCAGACGCTTTCTCATCGAAATACATTCATCTTGTATGCCAGGACTTGACCGTGGTGCGTCGATATGTTGCATACATAATGCTTTCCATAACCTAGTACTTTGTGCAGCTCTTCGGCTGGGATCTCGAGTCCTTGCTGCTCACCACGCACCAGAAACGGTGCCAGGCTTTCCTTTCGGCAAGTAAACCTGATGAAGCCCTCAACGCACACAAATACATGACGGACGCCATGGACGAGACTGCGAAAGCCAGCTGCCTCGATTGGTCCAATGGCGAGTTTTATTGATGTCACCCGAGGCCATCATACTCACCTGCATTTGACTCAGAATTCAAGCAACAATGTAGCGTGCTATGTGCTGCCAACGGAAATTCCGCCCTCGCCGCGAATGATTATGACAAGGCTATCTACCTATACTCGGCGATAATCAACTCGAACTCTGCATCTGATGTTGTCTTTGCAAATCGTAGCAAGGCGAAGTTAGGCAAAATGCTATGGATGGAAGCGCTCCTCGATGCGCAGAAGGTGCGATCTGAGCTATCGTCCCATAACCAGTGCTCATTGTAGCGATGCATAGGTCATCGAACTCGACCCTTTTTCTTATCTTGGATACAACTTGAAGCACGCAGCGCTTCATGGTGCGGAGCGCTATGATGAAGCGATTGAGACCTTCCAAACGATGCTCTCGATATTGGACAATGCACCTGATGTTCAGACACGAAGTAAGTCTCTGATAACGCATTCGTCGACATGTTTAACTCTTTCTCCAGACCTGCGCCAGCAGTATCTCAGACCTTCTGAAGTGGAATGCGCCATTCGACGGGTCATTGATGCCCAACTCGACGATGCTCCGTTGCGTCTACTCGACACCACCACAGGTCTCTTGTGCGATCGAGAGACACAGATAGGCACCTTCAAAATGAGCGCGCAGTATAAGGAGCTCGTGTCATCAACAATCACGCATGTAGACTTGCACATCGAGCACATCTATGAAGTGGTGAAGAGATACCTGCAATATGCCATGCTGTCACACAGGTGGGAAGGGAAGGAGCCGCTGCTGCACGATATCCAGGGCAAGTGCGTATACGACTCGGAGTTGGATTCGATTGGCGGCATTACGAAACTACGGTCGTTCTGTAGAACTGCTCGTGATGCGGGGTATAACTGGGCATGGAGCGATACATGCTGCATCGACAAGAGCAACAACGTCGAAGTGCATGAATCGGTCAACTCCATGTTCGTATGGTATCATCATTCCGCGCTCACGATCGTCTACCTGTCTGATGTTCCGCCTTCGTCAAAGTCTGGCGGACTGACGAGGAGCGCTTGGAACACGCGGGGATGGACGTTTCAGGAGTTCATTGCTCCCAAAGTCATTCTCTTTTATCAGAACAATTGGACTCTTTATCGTAATGATCGTACTCCCAACCACAAGGATTCCATCGCAATCATGCAGGAGATCAAGGACGCGACGGGCATAGACCGACCAGCAATTACAGCTTTCCATCCCAGTATGCACAACGCACGAGAAAAACTCCATTGGGCGTCAACCCGCGTTACTGCGCGTCAGGAAGACATCGCATACTCTTTATTTGGCATCTTTGGCGTCCGTCTACCTGTAGATTATGGTGAGAAGCAGGACAAGGCTCTCGGGCGGCTCCTGCAGGAGATTGTCGCTCGGTCGGGGGATATCACTGGCCTCGATTGGGTCGGAGAATCATCAGAGTTCAACAGCTGTCTACCAGCCTCCATCACTTCTTACGAAGCTCCACCATGCCAGCTACCACCCCTACCTGAGGAAGAAATCCAGTCATCGGTTTCTTCGCTGCGAAATACGGTGGCTACTGATTTCGCTTCGAACCTTTATACCCTGCTTCAGAACACGAGCGCCCCTCGCTTCGCAGCACAGAGACTGCATCTGCCTTGTCTTGCCTTCAATGTCAGGAAAGTCAGACGAGTGCGTAGTCCGGCCCCGGAGACTCATTTCACGTATGAAGTGAAGGCGGACGGACTTCACGACTTGCTTATCACCACTGGAGAGACCCTGGTTCAATTCTGGCCGGCAAGGCCCACTCAGCGAAAATTTGTCCTTGTCCGTCCCTGGGATCGGTCTCTCCTGGAGCTATCTGAATTTGTAGAACCGTCTGACTATGGAAATGATACGGAGAGTGAGAAGGATTATGGAACGTCGCCTTCTCCGTCAGACGATTGGGCTGGTGGTTCTCCTGTAGAACAGGGGATGTCTGACCTGGAATCACAGGCATTGCGGTTGCTTGTTCACCTTGGACAGCCTTTCGGCGCATTTTTGCTGGCGCAGCAGCGCAGTGGGGAATACAAGAGGATTGCGACGGATTATGATATCATTGGACAGGTCAAGGACGTGGCTTCTGTTGGAGATTTGATGGACATCAGGACTATAGAAATATTGTAGTCGTATGTTTTTATTTCAAAGTTTTTGGACTACCTAAAGATGATACCATACAGCTGCAGCATACGTATCACACACGCATGTTAGATGTGGTTTTCGCACATAGGTAGCAGCTCGGGTCCAAATTATGCTCCCAGTTCAGTCGCTTCCCTATCATTTTTGCAATCCTTCGTTCGTGCTCAAAAAATCCTCAGAGGGGAGGACCGCAAAAAGTTAACAGTAATCTGCAAATTGGCATCATTATGTCTTTCGATGGGTAAACATTCTACGTCCCTTTCATTCTTCCCGGTCCAAAAATCGTGCATTGGCAACATAAATTACTGCTATAATGAATATCAGACCAGTGGCACAGCGTGTATACCTATCATCCCAAAGTTCCTCCCTACTCATATCGACCCAAGCGCACCTCCATTTGTTTTCGAGGTAGTATCTGACGTCTCCCGAGTCAATCAGGCCATAGGGTTCCAATGGCACAAAGTCAAGGATCCGGAAAGTCAGGTTCTCGATGATCTTGGTTGTTAGACTATCTGGGACACCGTCCAACAGCACATCGAGGAACCATGACAAAGTCCCCCCCCCCTGAACCTGCTCAAGCTCGGCGAGACAGCTTCGAACATCCCTCTTCGGTGATTGAACGCATGGTCATCACAGACATTTCGTGGATGCGAACCCCAGCTTAGGTCGAGCTGACACCTCCTAGTGACATGCATCCTTTTAGTCTCTCGCATCACTCGGGTTTCCAGAAACTCGCCTGGAATTATCATTGACGAATCATCCTTCTCCCTTCCTCCAGACGATGACGTATGATCATTCGATTTCCTTTACTACATAAGCGCGCATCATACATGAGAATGGGAATTAAACTATTCTCCTGCATGGAGATTTGTAGGTCAACACATGTGATGGACTGCAAGCATGAAAAAGATTGCCGATGGGCATGCCCGACGCGCCATGAATGTACCAGTAACTGGACAAACACCTCCCGCGAGTCAAAGTTTCGGGCATAGATTGCTCTACATATCTAATTTTTGATAGTATATATCGATCCACATACGGCAAGGTGACTTCAGCCAGCAATGCGAGGAGTTTCCAGTGGACCAGTGCTTTGCCCCATCGTCTGTTATTGCGCGTAGGATATCCGAGGTGCAAGAAGAGCTTCGGACACGAAAAGGGATTGATGCCACGCATGTTGTCATGACGAGCGACGAAAGGGACCCGGAATGGTGGTCAGATGTTAGGGCGTTGGGGTGGACGTGAGTAGATTATGCAGCGGAGCGGACAGAGGAGATCTATGGAAAACGGTGAGCCGATTGGATGTCATATTTCCACTCTGACGCTAACTTAAGTTGTGGCTGCTACCAGGCATCCGATGTTCATTGATGCTATCATTCAGTCGAATGGAGCTGGCTTCGTTGGCACTCGTGGTTCTACGATGTCCACACCAACTAGCCGCAGAGTACAGTCGTGGCATGACGGAGCGACTCGGTTAGATGGGGATGGCCGGGCGCGGACGACCACTGATGCTGATCGGAATGGTAGAATCGAGACTACTTTGTATTTCACAAATCATTGGCGGCAATGTTCTTGTATTTTTTATTTATGATGCGAATAATGGTCGCTCTCGGGCTCGAATTCACAGGCGAAAGTAACAAAAGCTTAATCTTCTTGATGCATAGTACTGGAAAAGTTCCCTTACTGACGGGGATTAACGTTTAACAATCAAGACGCACCATAGACATGCAGATGCCTTATACTAGAGCCGTAAGGTGAGCGGCCATGAGACTTGAGCTTGAAAGTTTGTTGGAGAGGTGTGATACTCGCTTCATGTCTCGGTAAGGTTTGACGCTGAAGACAAATATCGGACGCACGTAGCCAGTGCAGTCCGTTATGACCAGTTGGGAGCATTCTTGCTGAAACGGTGATGGCGCACTGCCTCGTGTCTTGGGCGTCTATGGAAACAAGGAAGGGTTAGCGCGGTAGGGTTCCGGGAATTAGGGTATGGCGTCTGGTTGACCGGCAAATTAGCATGGCCCTCGCAGAGGGCCAAATTTACAGGTGTGAATGACACGAAATTCACGCAAATTTACTGACGGGGGTTCGGGGGCAGAGCCCCCGAAAGCTCTAGCTTTTTGACGCTAATTTGCGTTAATTTGCAGGTGAATTTCACCTAATTGACTGTAATCTACTCCGCAGACTCCCATATCTCCCACTCGCCATCCATCGGTGTCGTCGACGAAGTCACAGCGTCAGCTGTCAGCTTGGATGGAGGTCCGTGACTCACGGGAGCCGGCTCAAGCTGCACAGGCTGGTCTGAGAGAAGATCGAGAAGGAATCCTGATGCTAAGTTAATGTGATCACCAACATCGAACCTGTCGCTGTCTTCTCCATCGAGGCTCACATCATCATCATCATCAGGCCACTGTCCCTCACTGGTCTCGTCATCTGAGTCGCTCATGGCAATATCTCGTTTCATAGGTGGTCGGGCAGGTGGTGGAACAACTGTTGGCTTCTCAGGTCGTTGATCACCAAGGATGGTTGCGTGCATATCGCGCCATTTGATCGAAGGAGCCGTTTTTGACACCGCTGACTGAATTAGATGTACATGAGTCTTTCAATAGTCCAAATGAGCAAGAGAAACTTACATCAGGTTTCCAGCGGTGCCACTGGCAAATTTGAATGGTTTCTTTTAATGTTGCAATGTCTTGTCTGCTCCGAGTAGGACTATTGAGCTAGGGCTGTTCGCCGTACGCCGTATTACGGAACTGTACGGGGCCGTAATACGGTCGCCGTATCCGTACCGTTGGCTGTTTTGGCCTTCAGTTGACGGTTACGGTGTATGGGTATCAAAGTACCGTATGTTGCTGTATTTGTACGGCCGTAATACGGGGTAAGTACGGCTTTTCTATAAACTACATGCCTTGACGCTACATGCAGTAGGCACATGTCTTTAGGGATCCGCACGGGTATACCCTGGGGTGTCGGGGACCTGACCCGCACCCGCACCCGGCAAAAACCCGTACCCGCTCTGACGGGTACGGGTTTTCGGCGGGTACAACAAGCTCAGACCCGTACCCGCACCCGTGCAGGGTTTACCCGCGGGTACCATAGGTATCACCACCAGTGCTTAGCACATATGTCCAGCACACGTCAGCGAATGCTGACGTGACTCGAACATATGTGGATGGCACAAGGAGTGGAGGCACGGGCAAATTTGCTGGCGCACGCTGGGCGTTCGCGCATGGCATCCATCGCGTTGGGAACGTGGCGAACTGTGAACGGTGGGCGACGACATGGATCAACATGGCTCTTGCTCGAACGAGGATCAACGGACTCACAGTCTGCGAACGGTGGGCAATGACTCGGATCAGCATGGCTCTTTCCCGAATGAGGATCAACGGACTGACCAACTGCGAACGGTGGGCAACGACTCGGATCAGCATGGCTTTTGCTCGAACGAGGATCGACGGACTCGGACTCATGAGAGCGTGCACTGGATGCACGAGAGGGTGGATTGGAGCCATGAGAGAGGTGCGCAGGATGTACAAGAGGGTGCGCGCGATGTATGAGAGGGTGGAGGTCTGAGAGGTGCGAGAGGGTGTGCCAGATGTACAAGAGGGTGCGCGGGATACGAGAGGGTGTGCGCAATGTATGAGAGGGTGCAGCGGAGGTCTGAGAAAACGAGCAAGGAGTAAAGACAAGAAAGAATGATAAAGGACAACTCACATGACAATAGAATTCAGCTGTGGGACTTGACAATAAAGTTACTAAAAATTATCAGTTAGTGTGATGAAAACACGCACCTTTGCAGCCCTAATACCACCAACTCCCCATCTAGAGTCGACTCTACATGCGCCGCGTGCGCGCGCTGTGAATGCACCCAAGCGTAGAATGGCTACACTGCGACTGTGACGGGTACATCACGGGTACGGGTATTTGCGCGGGTCACAAAATCCTGACCCGTACCCGTACCCGGCAGTACCCGTACCCGCGACCCACCGCGGGTTACCCGTACCCGTGCAGTTCCCTACATGTCTTATTTCTCAACGAGTCGTTCCGGACCTGATCCTCACACCATGGAAATCCTGCGCCGCGGGTGCTCTACCTTATATGAGCTGTCGCTCATTGGCATGTTCGCCAGCTCCTGCCTGATCCAAATGGCATCACACTCCCAAAGCCCGTTCAATTTCTCTTCCGTCAACCAATTCCATCCCTCATCACCACCTTCCTCTGTGCCCACCTCCCAAATAGTTGAGATCGCTCCCCGCTTCTCCCATCCGCCCCCTTGGCCTCCAGGGCCAGCTGATCAGTAGAACTCCTCACCGAGAATAGTCCTTCACCGGCATCTGCTACCTCTTCTGGCGGTGCACCACATGCCTCAGGGAATTTACGAAGATTGGCACGCGAGGCATTGACCCAATGCAGGAGGCTCATCATATGGTTTGCGTAACCGCGCCTGCGCTTCGAGGGTGGAGTGAGTCTGACGCCGTCCGAGACTCGTTCCGTATGTCGTACCGTACCGTATTACGGCCGTACCGTACCCCGTACCATACCGTCAGCATTTTTTTTTCAACTGTAATATACGGTTATGTTGGGACTTTGTACGGTTGACGGACGTACACTATACGGCCGTATACCGTATACGGTACGGTGAACAGCCCTATATTGAGCCACGTTACGGTTGACACGGTCCTCTCATCAGCCATTGACACTGGTACCACAGAATATAGCTTGATTGCAAGAGCCTGACACAAGAACAGAACTTTAGTGAAATGAACCAATCGAGTAAAAGACTTTATCACCCCAAGAACCTGCACATTTTCATCCTTCTGGACAGCTAGCCACCAATCCCAAACATTCTCATTTTTATGAGGCTTGCGGTTGAAAGGATCTGTGCCTTTGTAATACTCCTTGAGCTCGACCTTCATTGACTGCAGAGCCTCTTGTGGTGTCAATCCAGCCAAGCGTGGATTTTGATCCAAGTTTCGAGAACATCCACAACAGCTTCTGTCTCTGGCCCTCGCTCCACGATTTTCAGGCCACCAGCATGACTGCCAAACCGGACCTCTAATTCTCGGTTGACAGCTGCAGCCTCTCCGATTTCTGCGGTCCAATCGAGATCTGGGCTGAAGTTGGAAAAATTATATGTTGATTCCTTTGGAATAGGAATGTTAGACGGTAGCGCCTTGAGATACTGTCGCAGTTCAGCCAATCTATCCTTGAGATTTGGCTGCATGTGCGCTGTTGGGATTATCAGGGACTGATTGAAGTTCTTAGTTTTTACAATATTTTGGTTGTCATTGGCATAATGATGTTCGACCAAATATAAACCTTATTTCAACTATGTAGATACTAGAGCCACAATAAGCTATGTGAATCTTTCAAGTGTCCGAGCTGTCAGGATTGTCCAGTATATCATATTTAAGCTTTTCAGGTGTTCTGGGTCCAGTAGACACAAATTCACCCAAATTGACACTATGTTTTCGAGGGTGTGAAATTGACACTGTCATTCACAGTAAATTTGCAGGGTAAATTTGCCGGGCTAATTTGCCTGGTGCAAATTCCCGGAACCCTATAGCGCGGTGAAGTGACATAAAAACGCACAATACACGCACTTCTGTAACTTAGAGAAAGACGCCCACAATCCCTCGACCGTGCTCAACACCATCAACCTCCAGTAAAATGTCACAACTCATTCCAAGCACCACATCCATTCGAACTTTTGAAGATCATGAGCGTGCCGTAAATGCAGTCGCGGTGTTCCCCGACAAACAACGAATAACTACGGGTTCGGACGACAAGACACTTCGTCTTTGGGACTTGGAGACAGGTGTTGTGTTGAAGAAGATGGAAGGGCATAGTAGTGAGGCGCTGGCATTGTCGGTGTCCAGAGATGGTCAAATGATAGCAAGCGGTGATCATGATGGAGAGGTTATCGCCTGGCACGGTGAAACTGGCGAATCCATCACCCAACCCATCAAAGCCCACTCCAGGAAGATCATCTCCATCAGCAAAATCACTGATTCACTTTTTGTACTTAAATGACTTAATAAGCACAAATAAGCAAAAATCAGCGGGCAACTTAATCAGGCATGTCAATCTCTGATTCTCATCTTAATCTTACTTATCCCTCTGGTAGTCAGAAGAAAAAGTGCGCATTGCAAACAAACAGGAAAAAAAGTAAGGAAATATAAGGCGGCAAAGCAACTTGAATGTATTAGTAATAGTACTGGTAGAAAACGGGTAGGAAAAATGTGCGAGTCTGTTATTGGCATCAGCGGGAAAGAAAAGAAATGTTGTGTCAAAGCCCATAGTACTAGGGTAGTATTCTATTTAAAAAAAGAAGTCAGCAATGATAACGCTAAGTGGAGAGAGAAACTTTACAAATGAGGGCGCGCTCGTCAATGCTCTGAGTCTCCTCCATATCTTCATCCGAGGCATCTCCCCTCGCAGACTTCTTCATATACCTTCGTGCACGCGAAATAATGATTAGTTTAGAGTCCTCGTTCCTGTTACCGATCGACTTCATGTATGCTTCTGTCTCGTCGTGCCAATTGGCGAAGGAAAATTTGTAACATCCGCTCGACATCTTGCCCGTTACCTTGTTGCGTTTCGCCGGGAGCTTGACAGAAAACTTGCCAGTGGCCATAGACGCGAGAACTTCATCGACATTGATGATGCTGTCTTCGACAAACTTGAGGGCACGTTCAAGCTGGAAACAATCAGAAAAGAAACATGGTTTCAAATTTAAAAAAACTCACGGCAACGACGCAGAGCACAATAACACCGTCCATACCTTTTCCCAAAGTGAGCTCGTCAGTATTCAATGCGGGTACACTGGCATGGTCAACAATGGCACTGAGGTGAGTGGATGCGATCATTTGCAGTACAAATGCGGACAGGTAGGCTGTCTCCCGCGATATGTTATCCGGGTCTTCATATACGAACGCGCAATCCTTCAAGAGTTGCTTGGCGACGAGGCCATTTGGTGCATCTTTGATGCGAGAGCAGAAATCAACGACGATCGCAAGCGCTGTTGAGCCGATGTTGCTCCTCCACTCTGAGAGCCGCTGTTGTGTCTAAAAAGGTGTATGAAAGACACGACAAAAAATAACAATAAACTATGAACTTACCACTGCGAATACGGCACCATTTGAATTCACCTTGTATTTGACATCAGGGTAAACCACATCAAAGATCTCCTGCAGCGCATCTGCCATCAGAGACTCGGAAATTTCCCATGGATTAGCTTGACTTCCAGCCCAGAGAAGTGCTGTAGACAAGAAGGCCTTCACCCACTTTGAGTCGGCAGGTACCAGGAGATCATTGTTGCGATATTGACCGCGCGGCTTAACGACCTCATTTGCAGTGGCCTTCTGTGAGGCCGGAGGGACTTGGGTGCTGGGAGGAGGTATAACATCGTCGTAATAACCCGCTGGAACTTGGGTTGAGGGCGGAGGCACAAGATCACTGTAGTTGGTAACCTCAGAGCTTTCTTTCTTCAACTTTTTGGATGGTGGAGGGGTAGCGCTCTGAGATACCACAGTAGATGTCTGAAATACACATGCTGAATCAGATCATCACACAAGACGAAAAAATCCACATACTGATGTAGTTTTGCGAGAAACACGGCCCTTCTCGATGGCCGGAATTGATGTAACCTTGGGCAAGAGGCTTTCCTGTGAATCATCAGCCAAAAAGCCAGAATCATCAGTGGCCTCAGATGCGGTCTCATCAACAAAATCCCCGACATCATCAGCCTTACACTTGATACTACCCGGCTGAGCAGAAAATGTGATCTGCTCAGGCTCAGAGTCACTCTCGCTGGCAGGAACGATTAGAGTAGACTTCTGAAATTTAAATGAGTCCTTGAACTGATGGGAAGGACGACTTACTTTAATCGCCTGTTTCCCTTTCTGCCTAGGCAGTACAGCTGGACGCTGTTCAAGAGCCTTGGGGTCATCAAGACTATTGTCACTGACCATGAGGACATCATTGGACTCAGGTGCGCTAATCAACTGCTTCTGATTGATGTGTGCAGGTTTGGCCTTGGAACTGGCCTTGGAACTGGCCTTGGTACTGGCGGATAATACTGATGAGGGCGGAGTGGTTGGAGCGTGAGAAGCAGAATAGGTGTTTGATGTGGAACTTGGTGCAGTGGACTTCGGTTCAGTTGGTACATTGTTAGCCCAGTTATTGATAAGACCGCCGAGAGAGAGTTTTTTAGTTGTACTTGAAACCGCACGATTTATAAAAAAAAGTGTTGATTCACTGAGTGAAAACATTGTTTTGATGAAGAATGTGTTGGACTTACGACAAAGGCGTGTTGTTGCCTTTCTTATCACTCAAGGCACGTGTATCAGAATTGATGTGATCGGTCTTGCGGGCATTCTTGATGGCTTCTTTCAGCAACGTTTTTGCCGCCTTCTCTTTCTTCTTCTTCCCATCAACAACTTCAGTTTCTCCATCGCTCAGTAGAGTGTCCTCTGGACCAACACAAGTGGTTTTATCTGGTGAGTGTCAATATCAGTTTCTATTCTCAATGTGACGTTTATCATACCATCAGTAATATCTGTGCTAGAGATTTTCTTGCCTACAGGACGAGGACGAACAGGCTTTGCCTTGATTCCTCCCCGCACTTGGGCTTCAAGAGCCTCCATAGTATCCTCAATACCAGCAATTCGTTCAGCGGCTTTCTGAATCCGCACGCTCTTCTCTTCAGGGCTTTCAGTCGCATGTGGGTCGTCAGTGACCTTCGAGCTCTTGGTACGTGATTTTCTCTTTCCATTCTGGAGTCGCTCCTCAGCTTCGGCCTCTAAAACAGGCCTGCCAGGATGAGCGTTTGCATTCGCTGGACAAGTTCGACGGGCGGACACTTCTTGCACATACTTCAGTCAATTTCCCATGTAGAACCAGTGCCCCGGATGTGCCAAAACCCTGTAGAATCATGGCCAGCCAGTCCCCGGCCGGTCTATGTAGAATACATGCTGGCCGGCCTTGTATAGTAGTAGTCCACATGTATAATACACTACCATACTATTGTAAAAGCATGACCAGCCAGTAGATGTAAGACAACTGCTGGCTGTAGGTATACCAATATCAAGGCTTGCTGGTGTATTAGGATGCTGACTGTTTCACATCTATATTTGTAACTGGCCAGCCTTTCTTCTACATAGGCAGACGTGGGGTGGCCCAATATGTGGGATTAAGATTATACTGGCCAACCATATCTCTACCTCAGTAGAAACCAGGCTGGCCAGTATGTAGGTCTTAATCTAGCAAACCGGCCGCCCTGCATCTACCTATGTATGGGTAAGGCTAGCCAGTTTGTATGTTTTGAACTAGCATACCGGCCGTCCTGCATTTACTTATGTAGGAGCCAGGCTGGCCTGTTTGCAGGTATTAAACTAGCATACCGGCCGTCCTGCATTTACCTATGTAGGAGCCAGGCTGGCCTGTTTGCAGGTATTAAACTAGCATACCGGCCGTCCTGCATTTACCTATGTAGGAGCCAGGCTGGCCTGTTTGCAGGTATTAAACTAGCATACCGGCCGTCCTGCATTTACTTATGTAGGAGCCAGGCTGGCCTGTTTGCAGATATTAAACTAGCATACCGGCCGTCCTGCATTTACCTATGTAGGAGTCAGGCTGGCCAATATATATGTACATAGAGCGAGGAAAGCCAGTTTATACTCAAGTCATAACTTATCACCAGGCAGTGTGAGAGTCTAGACAAGCATATGTAATTACTGTACAAGATTGACTAGCAATGAAGACAATGGAGGATACAAGATCATATCTTCTGGGATCTCTTAGAGGGTTGCCTCGCCCTACCTGATCTACGAACCACAGGCTCAGTCCTAGGCTTCTTGGACTTACTTGATGAAGCATGGTTAATTTTTCTCTTCCTCCCTTTCTGCACCACCTCTTCAACCTCCTGCTCCTGCTGTTCTTCTCCCCCAACTACATTCTCCTCTGACTCAACATCCTTCTCCTCAACCTCATGCCTTTCCTTCTCTACCACCATCCTCATCTCCTCATCCTCAACCTCGTCACTGAGTCCCTCTTTGTTCAGCCTCTCAATCTGACCAACAACTGAGAATAAGACTTCCCGGACAGCCTCATCCAGAGCGACCAAGAACTGTAGATCAATAGCAGAATGAGGTAGGTAGAAAGGGGTATTGGGATCAGCCTCGTCTTCCTCATACTCTATCACACGCTTAGACTCCCTATAGAGGAGCCCAATTCCTAGTATTACTGGCATTGCCGATGATGGCCCTGAGATTGGACAGGTCTGTAGCTTGTTTAAGCTGGCCATCAATGTCGCATATGAGGTGTGAATGTCCTCGGAAAGATAATTTTCGCTCCAAGACCAGTCAGCCCAGGTAGGCAAATCTTGGTGTCGCTCTGAAATTGGCTGTTGGACATATAAGCCATAAAATTGAAAACAGCACCAAGTGACACTAACATTCTGTTTGGCTAATATTGCCAGGTCCCTAGTGGCGTCCACAAGCTCCAAGTAGTTTTCATTCTTGCTAAGGGTTTCTAAAAATGTGTATCGGTCATTGATGGCAACATCATCTGGTGTTGTCTCATGAGCGGCCGGCTGTGTTGTACGTTCTGTGAAATGAGAGGCAAATGGAGCCGGCCGGCCTTGATCTTCTTCATCTAAGTCTAGGGTGCTCACTACTTTCGTCTTGGACTTCCCAGTGACCCGAATATCAGCATCCTTGGCCTTAATAAAGACAACTAGCTTCTGATTTGTAGCAGAACGTCGTTCCCAATGCATCCATAGACGATTTACCTCCTCTGTCTTCATATGAGAAGGGTCTTTGACCACAAATCCTGTGGGAACTGAACCAGGTTCCAAATAATTGGACGGGCTGGCAGTTATCACGCCCCAAGGTACAGGTCTAGAGCCACCTGTGCAGACTTCTACAAACCATTGAGTCAATCAAATGTCATGCACATATTGAAGATGTTAGATCTTACTGTATGAAGTATGAAAGATACTTCTAATCAATTCGTGTTGGCCCTTGAGGCCAATACCATCACGAAGAGGAAGTTTTGCATACCCCTCATCATCTACTATGATTTCAGGTAAGACAGGTCCATCCTCACAGTCTGAAGCCGCATGGTCTGAATCCTCTGAAGGGTCTATCAATTTAATAGTCAGTGAGCATGATATTTAAAATCAAATGAAACACGTACAAAATTCAGTCTTAGACCATTCTCCAAAGGATTCAAATCCATTTGCAGCCCACTCCTTGATACCACTCGAGCTCACAGAAAATTTTTTCTTGGCATTCTGAGGCGTAGTTTCGTGTCTATAGTAGTTTAGTTAGTCTTGAGATTTCCATGTTGATTTGATGACTTACAGACTGACGGACAATGTCTGACTAGCTTTTTTCTTATGACTAACAAGCATTACTATGCGACAACCCATGGTGCGCCGAATTTGCTCTGCAAAATCTTCCAGAGTTTTCTTGAGGTTATTCTTACGATATCTCAAGCCAAAGTGTTAGACTGGAATAACTGTAGATTTGAAGTAAAACTTACATTGCCTGAGTTTCTTCTGGCGCCCCCTCCTCATTCCATTTCTTCATGGCAAACTTGACCTCCTGCTGTTGTGAAGGTGTCATGTTGTTGAACCACTCCCTGGCATTCCCAGTGCGGTACTTGATTGAATACTCCAAGCCTTTACTCTGTTGTTGGGCCTTGTCATATGAGTCGATCTCCTGCTTAAATAATTTCTGTGCTACATCCCACTCAGACAGGGGTTTCTTATAGAAAGATGGTTCTCTTGGGCGACTCGCTGCCTCACGTTCGTCTGCCTCTTCCTTGTCTTTGAGACTTTTGGCATAGTATTCTTTTATTGCCTGTAGGTAACATTTATGTATATCATCAGACAACTAAATACATGTACAGTATAAGAATTTTGTGACCTTTTTCAAGGAAGTAGGCAAGGCAATGGGTTCCTCTTGCTCGTCTTGAGCAGCTAGTATGGCCCTCCGAATCTTCCTCACCACAGGCTTTCCAACAGATGAGGAACCTGCAGCAAAAATGGCCTTAGAGTGAAGGTCGAGAATTGGCTTAAAGGCAATAGACCAGTCGGTAGACATCGTAATTGATTCAAGATAAAAATTGCAGGTAGGCTGGTACAGGCGGTAGGAGGGTGGCTAGCCGAAATTAATTTGAACACCCATGTTTATCAACAATAACGTGTGACTTATGAAAAGTCACACGTTATTGTTGATAAACATGGGTGTTCAAATTAATTTCGGCTAGCCACCCTCCTACCGCCTGTACCAGCCTACCTGCAATTTTTATCTTGAATCAATTATCAAATTGGATATATTGAGACGGTCAAATTCACATCAAGTAACAAGATTAAAGGCACATTATACTTCCATTGAGTGGAGTTAGACAGTGTAGATAATAGACAAATTCACATCAGGTAAAAAGATCCAAAACACGTTATACTTCCATTGAGCGGTGAGGGTATCTAATCAAGTAAGATGAAGAAAAATGAAACATGAAGGGATGTACGAAAAAGCTAAGACAAAATAATTGTATCCTAATCCTCATCCTCATCAGGGACACTAGGCATGGGCCTCAAGACAACCGAAATCCAGCAGGAGCCAGGTCTTTTGCCTGGCAAAAGGATCCTGGAATGAGGTGGTTGTGAGAATACATACTTTTTCCTACATTGGCCATTCTTGCATTCAAAGATGTAATCTTTGTGCATGTTGACAGAACACCAGGCGTTACTCCACCCACACTGTGGGCACTGGACCAGCAGGTACTGACCCCAGGGGCGAAGTTGGGAATGCGTCCAGGCGAACTTGGTAACGGCCAACGAACCTGAGTTGTCAGGCATCAGCAAGAACACGTCAGTGTGGCGCCCAAGTTTGTAGGACTGGCCCAACATGTCAGGGAAGACGATGTGAATGGGCAAACACTCGATGATGACCAGCTCCGCGAATGCGAGCAAAAGGTGGGTGGCGAAACTCGGCTGAAAACGAACAGCATTAAAGCCAATAGTGGCTGTGATGCGATGACTGTTAGGGTTAGTTAGTATTTGCAAAGATAAGATCAAATGGACTTACTCTATGACCGCCTGTTGCAAGCCTGAAAAGGAAGTGACGTTGTTGATGAGCGCGCCACACGAAAACAGCCATAAGTATGATTCCGCGGCACCATGAATCAGGGGATGCCAAGGTGAAAGCAGAACATCGAGAACCTTTGGTGTCAAATGAGCAAATACAATGTTAGTCAAAAAAATGCCACTTACAGAGTGAACGCGTGCCGAAACGTATGACTTCTTGTTGCCCTCGTACCCAATAAATGGATCTCCATGCTCGTTGTCGGTGTGGTTAGTGATGGCGACGACGACACGAGCCCAGTTGGAGCTCATCAGCGACTGGATGATGGCAGTCGCCTGCAACCGGTACTCGTCGATCTTTGAGGCATTGCCGATGTCGAACACGATGGACCGAAATTCAAACCCTCCGCTGGGGAAGTATGGCCGAAGGAATTCGGAGGCCAGTTCGAAACAGCCGCCGGTGACGTCGTGGTCGACGAGGACGAGATGGAGCATGAGCGTGGGTGCCGAAGACAGTTGGGAATGGAGTGAAACCTCCAACGTAGCACGAATTTGGAGGAATGAAGGAAGGAGCGGTTGCCCCTTCCTGTAAAAACCCTATAAAATGAAGTGAATGTTAGTTAGCATGAAATAAACGAAAAAACTTACAAAATAGGGCGACTGAGATGCGCGCCCGTGTCGTTCCATGCCAACATGGCAAGATATGCAGACGAACGTGACGTCATCGGCCTGCACCGCGTGTGCACTGGCAGGCGGGATGTTCATGCAGTTTGAACACATCACCCGCGGACAGGTGCTGCAGAGGAAGAGGCAATCTTCCCCTACAGAACCGTCTCTGCAGATGAGACAAAACTGCAAATAAAGACGCGTGTTAGTGCAAATAGTAGGTAACTAATCACTTACCTCGTTGTGTTCAGACGGCTCTCTCACATTCAGCTCACCCGGCGCAGTGACCGCTCCAGTAGATGCCAGCAACGACAAGGCAATTCGTGGCGCGGTGCCACCGGTGGACTTCTTGCAGGTTTGTTTAGACTTCACCATGGTGAAGAGAGACTATTATAGATATATTCAAATTAGTAGATGACACGGCAAATAGCACTTACAGTTATGTAGTTCAAACAGATGCAAAGAGAGGAGAGCGCCGGCTGAATGTACTTAGAAAGAAATGAACAAGTTTGAACGTTGGTTGATTGTGACAAACAGATCCAAATAGTCATGTGATTATCAACAATGAACTCAACAGCGTCATAATATTGGCTAATCCACAATTCAACGTGTTGCGTGTCAAAAATCCACTCAACACGTGCTGGCGCGCCGGCACGTGTTGAATTTGTGGATTTTTGACACGCGACGCGTTGAATTGTGGATTAGCCAATATTATGACGCTGTTGAGTTCATTGTTGATAATCACATGACTATTTACAAACAATAACAAACTGACACGTGAATATGAACAACAACAATCAGTTCTCACGGTTCAATCTCTTCTTTCGTCTTACCTTCATCATTCTCCTTCATCCTTTATTTCTGCCAGTGCCGTTACTTCAGGGCGACTTCCGGTGTACTCCTTTGGGTTCTTGCAGACTGCAGCTGCAAGAATTCAAAGGTACTACCCTACAGTCGCCCTTCAAACATAGTAAGTTCAACTTTGGTGGTGCGCCTACTTACTAACTGTTTTCATTTACATATACTCTCTTTCCCTTGAGGTTTCTCAAGGTAAGTACTTAATTGCTCACACCCGCTTGCTAATGTCTGTTGTACTTAGGATTTTGGAGACTTTGGATGGCGCAGTGACAGCCACTCCTCCCTTTGAGCGCCCTCCTGGCAGTTCCCTAACGTAAGTCCTTCTTTTCCCGCGTCTGCTTGCTAACGTTTGTTCTATTTAGTATTATACTTATGAATTTCAGGACTTTGGATGGCGCAGTTAGAGCCACTCCTCCCTTTGAGCGCCTTCCAGTTCCTTAAACGTAAGTCCTTCTTCTCTCGCGTCCGTTTGCTAATGTCTGTTCTATTTAGTATTCTGCTTATTGGAACTGGGGGTTGCGCAGTGCATGCCACTTGTCAGTGGCTCCTGCTTATAGGAACTGGGGGTTGCGCAGTGCATGCCACTTGTCAGTGGCTCCTGCTTCTTGAAATTGGCGGTAGCGCAGTGCATGCCACTTGTTAGTGGCTCCTGCTTATTGGGACTGGGGCTCAGCGCAGTGCATGCCACTTGTCAGTGGCTCCTGCTTCTTGGAATTGGCGGTATCGCAGTGCATGCCACTTGTTAGTGGCTCCTGCTTATTGGGACTGGGGCTCAGCGCAGTGCATGCCACTTGTCAGTGGCTCCTGCTTCTTGGAATTGGCGGTATCGCAGTGCATGCCACTTGTCAGTGGCTCCTGCTCCGACTTTTTAATAGCCTGCTCCAACTTTTTAATGGTGGTAAGCGCTCAATTCCTGATGACCTTAACTGATCTGTTTTGTTCTCTAGACTGCTGAACCTGCCGGTACTTTTGTGTGGCAAGTGCTCTCTAGTTAAGTGTTAATCTTGTCTTAAATTTCGGTCTAACGTTTCTACAGGACAAATTTGTATTGTATTATATATATATTTGCTACATACATTTTCACCTGGAGTGTTGAGGCTTTGGTGAGGAGGGCCCCCTCATTGAAGTCTCGCCTCCCCTTTTGTATTTGTTACTTTATTTGTTTGCTTACTTGTAGTAAAATTTATTGTCACTCGTACTTTGTATTTGAAAATGTATGTTGATGGATGCACTTTATTTGCTGCCGGCTGAAAAGGTCACGTGACCGTGTGTATATTAGCAAAGAGCCTTATTAAGAAAGCAAGCGCAAAAGCACAGTAGTGTATAATAATCAAACGCTGCACAGACCAAAGCAACTATTATCTACTACATGTCTTAGATAGATAATGTGTTATGTAGATCTCAATTCTGCCTTGATGCGGCTCACCATTGACATGCTGAAGGACGCTATCATTGATTATTGTCTGCCAGTCAAAATATACTATTGGCATAGGCAGATGGTGGCAGAACACTAGGACAAGTAGCCATGACGCCATATGATACAAACTTCCCTTCCCGGTCAGAAGGTTGATTCTTCTTTGAAATTGCCTTCTGACCACAGAGGGGAGTCATCATATGGCGTCATTGTCACCATCTGCCTGGGCTGCTAGCATATTTTGGACTGACGGACATTCTCAATACCCTACAGGCCGCTTAGAGGCTAGCCCGCCCTCAAAACTGTTCGTGTTAAGAGTTCTGCCTCAGAGGTAATACTTAGTTAGCTACACCTATACTGTAGGGTATTGAGAATGTTTTCTTCGGTTAACAAAGAAAACATTTTCAATACCCTACAGTATAGGTGTAGCTAACTAAGTATTACCTCTGAGGCAAAACTCTTAACACGAACAGTTTTGAGGGCGGGCTAGCCAGTATATGCCTCAGAGGTAACCTCAGAGGTATCTCCAAACTGTTCGTGTTAAGAGTTCTGCCTCAGAGGTAATACTTCGTTAGCTACACCTATACTGTAGGGTATTGAAAATGTTTTCTTTGTTAACCGAAGAAAACATTCTCAATACCCTGCAGTATAGGTGTAGCCAACTTACCTCTGAGGCAGAACTCTTAACACGAACAGTTTTGAGGGCGGGCTAGCCTCTAAGTGGCCTGCAGGGTTTCTCAATACCCTGCAGTATAGGTGTAGCTAACTTACCTCTGAGGCATATACTGTAGGGTATTGAAGATGTTTTCTTTGTTAACCGAAGAAAACATTCTCAATACCCTACAGGCCACTTAGAGGCTAGCCCGCCCTCAAAACTGTTCGTGTTAAGAGTTCTGCCTCAGAGGTAAGTTGGCTACACCTATACTGCAGGGTATTGAGAATGTTTTCTTCGGTTAACAAAGAAAACATTTTCAATACCCTACAGTATAGGTGTAGCTAACGAAGTATTACCTCTGAGGCAGAACTCTTAACACGAACAGTTTTGAGGGCGGGCTAGCCAGTATATGCCTCAGAGGTAACCTCAGAGGTATCTCCCCTCCATGGTCAGAAGGGAAGAGTCAGCCTTCTGATGGTGCAGGGCAGTTTGTATCATATGGCGTCATTGCTACTTGTCCTGGTATCCTCCGGATGCCAATTTACTATTATACACTACTGTTTTTGTGATTGCATTCTTAATAAGTGAGTCCTTGCTGTCTCTCAAGGCGTTGAACTCCAGCTGGAAGTGTCTCCTGTTATTTGAGACAGGGATCCCACAGTGTAGTCCCAGATTCAGAATATCATTCATTCTTCTGTGGTAGTCTGCCAATATTAGTCTTCACTCTTCCAGCATCTGAGCGAGTTATTACAGTACTAATTATGTCACAATCTGGGCAAGACTTCATTTAATCAGTCTTCCATCAGTAGATTCCATTCATATATCCAAATTTGATCGCGGGACAATTTTTTCGGAAACTTCATTTAATCAGTCTTCCATCAGTAGATTCCATTCATATATCCAAATTTGATCGCGGGACAATTTTTTCGGAATCATTTCATATAAGTTAAATTGAGTCTTGATCCGAACGAGCTGGTTGAAAATTTTCCTTGCTCACCATGGACCAACAAATGAGTCAATCAATCAAGCTGAGAGCAGCTCTGACCACAAGGATCAAGGAAATTATGGGAAAATCATCAGCAACAGGGATTTTCAGAGGGGGGATATTGCAAACTCACCTTCTACACAAAGCAAGGTGAGAGGTTATATTTAGGGCCTTATTTGATCCGCTCTATTAAATGGTCTCACTTAAGATTAAGAATTGGACATGAGCTAGACAGTTGCTTAGCAACACGTGATGTCAACTTCCATGCTTCTGCGTCAATCTCAGAATATGAGATCAATCGAGCTGCACTGACAGTTGCCCATGCCATGGTAAATCCTTGTGAGTTGTTTCACTCTGCAAGATATCACCTGGTTTTAAATTCACATCATTTGCAGATTATGTGGATTGGGATGTTGACAGATTTGCCGAAATGGCCAAAGTCTCTACACCTAAATCTGATGGTCCCCTCGCTAATACCAATCAGCTACCAAAGTACTTTTCTGCAGCTATGATCGGTAAAATTTCAGCACCAGCTACTATTGTGGACAGGCAAGGTAAAATTTTAACAATTTACTTGCCAAATATTTTGTCTTCTTCTCGGGTTGTATGTTCATTCTTCCTTGGGAATTCCCCTCATCAATTGATAAATTAAATTAGGAATATGTGAACTCAGCCACTAAGGGTTTACGGACTTTACTTCTTGAAACAATTACGTCCTCCACCCAACAGTCTTGGCGATCTCAAGGCTTTGTTGTCCCAGAGGGGGGTGGAGAATTTGGAGCAGGCAGAGTCACAGTATCACCAGCATATTTTATGCAAAGACACGAGGTATAGGCCAAATTTAGTGGCTGTTTAGCTACTTTTGACTTTGTTTGATTTCATTTGCAGAGACTGGAAGACCCAATGGTTACCTCGGCTTCCTATAAGTCTGTGGAAGTCCAAGAGTGGCTAGCTGCTTTATCAGCTACTGAATCTTTCTGGAATGCCATTACCGCTGTATCGGCTCCAGATCTATTCGAAGCAGGCACCTTGGCAATCACTCGTATTATTGAGGAACTTCAAGGTTCTGATAGAACATCACCACCCATCTGTGATTGGCCCTCGATCTTCTCAGGATTGGAAATAATTGCAAATCGTACAACTTTATCACACAGAGATTCTGGTGGCGCACCATTTCTTTTTGATCTTCTGATTAGTTTAGGCAGTGGCCATGAGGCTAAGTTGACATTAGCAGATGTTGGGGCCGAACTGGATTATTACCCTGGGACAATGGTCTTCATTTCCGGGAAGGTTTTACAACATTCTATTGGTCCATGGGGTCCGGGAGAAAGGCTCGTTATTGCCCATTTTATGAGGGATAAAATCCACTCTAGATGCGGGGTATCCAGACCCCCCTTTCCAACACAGGCCTATTTTTTGCAGATGGTGGGGCAGCAGGATAGTTATTTGTTGTGACAAGTAGATGATAAGAAAGGAGTGGTTCTTGGAGGAGGAGGGGTGGAATGGGACAAATCAAGTGTTTGACAGTATACCTACTAGATTAGTTGATGTGATCTAGTGATTCCTATGAATGGTTTCAACTATCAAAAATAGAATGTTGATAATATCAATTTTTCCCCCCACACGTAACCCTATGTCTCCCAAGAAAAAAACTCGACTCAAGGCAGCTACATTTTCCTTCCAAGGAAGAGGTCGTTTGTCTAAAGGCAAGGACCTTGATGTTGCCTATGTGTCTCATAAACAAGTCATTGGAAAGAGAAGGAAGCCAACCTGGGTGGAATCATGCGCTGATAGCCTTTATGACACTGCCCCAACACCATCTCCATCCTCCAGCCCTCGTAAACGTATTAGAGAAGACACTCAAGGGTTGCAAAACAGTCATGAAGATTTTGATAGACAAACCCTTGGTGACTTTGTTTCCTATGTAGAGAACTCACAAAGAAAAACCAAGGCAAGCATAGTGATTCAGTGTCTTTTAATGATGTACTAAATAGAGATTATTACGACCAGACACAAAATGACTTCATCCAAGAATATCTGCCTTTCCGAGACTTGTACTTGGATATTCTCCTTGACTTGGAGAAACCCTCCGATGTATCCCAGTGCCAGTCTTGTCAGATTGGTGAAGGGAAATTCCGCTGTTTGACTTGCAGTGGAGATCAGACATTCTGTCGTTCTTGCATTGTCAATGCTCACCAGTTTTTGCCCTTCCACAAGGTTCAAGAGTGGACTGGGAAATGCTTCAACGACACATCACTTGAAGAATTGGGTTTATCTGGTATATGGGCCATGGGGGACAACCATGTCCATTTTCTGACGACATGCATGCATGGGAGAATATTCCGATGGACGCAGAGGCCAATTTTTCACCAATGGAGACAGTTCATGGTTCAACTATACCAACCAAGTTGACCATTGTACATTCCACTGGAGTGTTTTTGCACAACGTTGTCTGGTGCAGCTGTCCTGGGGTCGATTGTCAGCAGCATTTGCAATTGCTGAAAGCTAAATTATTTCCAGCCAGTACCACTCGACCACAGACTGCCTTTACTTTTGATGTCCTCAATCATTTTCTAATTGATGCACTGGAGTGCAAGACTTCAGCATCCAGCTTCTTTGAAAAAATCCGTCGAATGACCAATAACTGTTTCCCAGATACTGTTCCTGTAAGTCTTATAAGTCTTCTTGGTGAAAGTTAAACTAACAGTACCAATTTGTTTTTCTAGAATCGATATCGAGAACTTATGAGAGTGTCTCGACTGTGGAGAGACTTGATGAGTCGAAAATGGTTTGGCTTTGCCCATAATGATGAGCAGAAACCGGACAAGGGTGATCTGGCTTGGTTTTGCCCTGCTTGTCCACAGCCTGGGATTAACCTACCTCCTGACTGGCAAGCCAGATATGAAAGGCAAGTCATTTATCCATCTCATTCTAAGGAGAGGCGACTCAATTTCTCTACCACACTTGAGAATATCATACTCACTGGCTAGCCCTACACTGCATAGTGTACGAGAGCTCCGGCCGGACTGACTTATGTTCTAATCAAGCTGGCCAGCATGGCATAGACTGGATGTAAAACCAGGCCGGCCGGCACATTAAATTGGCTTGCTAGCTTGACACAGATAGCATGCATAACCATGCTGGCCGGTTAAACTGAGGTGCATAGATGTCACTCAAAGACATGCCAGCCAGAGAGTTGGTCCGGAGAGAGACTTCTACTTTTCTTTTTTGCACATTTTTAACCTTATGCTTACCTGTTTGTACAGTTGGCTTGTTTCACAAAGATATGTGGTAGACGGGAACTTCACTGCTCAACATATGGTAATGAGAAAACCACAGTTGGACATTAGTTTGTCAGATGGGCTTGGGTATATGGTGAAAGATCAAGAATACCAGACTCATCTGTCATCGGCTGTAGAAAGTAAAGAGGTGAGTTGGCTCATGACAACCACTTTTCGTTCATGCTTCACTATCTTTGTAGTGGTCTTCTTGCAGCAATCATCGTGCAGTAAATGCAGCCAATATCAGCAGGAGCAATCTTCGAGCTACAGGTGTAGGAGCAACTGCTTGTGCTCGACATGGATGCTTTGTTCCTCATAGTATAGTTGATTTTCAGAAGGGCGAAAGGTCTGTGTATGTCCTCCAAATCAACATGTTATGCAAGCTCAGGTAATTTTTAGACACATGAATATCGACTACTCAATATGCAATGCATTGAATTATCATTCAGCTGGTATAGACTCTTCCCTCATCATTTATGATGTGGGGTGTCAGTGGAGCATTAATTTTCTACAGAGAGTAGCCCAGAGCAAGGGCTTGTCTGTACCTGAAAATATGCACATCGTTCCAGCAGTTGGAAAATTCCATCTTAGCGCTCACAAATTAGCTTGCTTTGCAAGGTACAGCCTCAACTTTATTCAAGGGGCTGGACATGTTGATGGGAAGATTTTGGAGACTCTGTGGGCACCATTCAATAAGATCTCCCCAACTGCTCGGTCAATGAGTCAGGCTCACCTGTCAAGAAGTTCTTGATGATCATATGCGAGACTCAAACTGGAAAAAAATAGTGGGAATAAGTAAGCCCTCCAAATTTTGCATTTGAACAAGCTTGACAATTGAGCTTCCAGTGAAGACTCTCTTGAAAAAGTACAAACGGGCTCTCAAAGGTGTTGATGACACAAAGTCTCCCTTTGACGAGCTCACTCTGTCTCTGGACCCTGAGAAGATTTCGATATGGAAGATCAATGAGAAAAAGGCCATGGAACAACGTGGAGAGTATCTTGACATCTATCAGTTGCAGATGAACAAAGGTAAGTGAACTCTGTCTAGTTGTGAGGCTGCTATTCTTGTACAGACATCTGATCAGTATTTGTATCTAGCTCCAACTATGGCAGAGATTAGACTCAAATTAACTGAGTCTGAGAATACCGACACTAGCAAACCTGGGACAGTCTCTTGGCTCATTACTGGCATCAATCTGGAGGATTTACAGTATGTAACCAATAAAAATAGAGAAACCGTTTGACATAGTACTATTTTAGGGATGGACTAAGGGCAGATATTCGACAACTTCCTACTGATGCAACCCCAGGACAGAAAGTTTCTATAGAAGAGAAGCGACAGAGATTGACAGCTAGGATAGCTAAATTTCATGAAACAGCTGATGCCATGACTGCTGGTATGGATCTTGGAACTGCAACAGTGCATTCCGACGATCCTAGATTCTGCTATGCAGGTCATGATGAAAATGGTTGGGGAGAGGTCTCAGATGAAGAGATCTCAGAGTATATTGACGAAGAAATCTTGGCTGAAGAGATGGGTATCTGGATGCCATCATCAGTGCCCTACCAGGATGCATTGGCTCTCGGACTGGGTCCCCTCCAAGCTGAAGAATTAGAACTTCGAAAGGGCCAAGCCATTGACTGCCTCGAAAAGCTTCGAATGGCCCTTGGTCATAAGGCTATCATCTATCGTCAGTATTTTCGAAGTGCTAATTCTACATGGGCTGGGACTAGGTCAAAGCAAGAAGCTCAACGCTGTCAGCTCAAAATTGACAAGTGTGTAAGAAGCTATCAGAGGGCAAGGTCAGCAATGGAAGGTCTAGGCATGGACAAAGCCACCTTGGGGAGTCTTTATCAGCCAATATCGCCTACAGAGCTCAGTATAGACAAAGAGGTGACAGAAGAAAATAGATTTGGACAAGGGTCAGACAGGCTGGCTTGGTTTTGGAGGGGAAATAATGCAAGCCAAGGTCAAGACGATGCCTGGATAGATGAATGTAAGAAAAAATCTTTATCTCTATGATATGTCACTAAAGCTCCAACCGATCTAGTCTACAGGGTGAACTGGTTGAAGGCTAAGGCTAGATGGAATAGATGGCAAGAGGAATTAAGGCTGGTAAGACATGAAATGGGTTGGACCATAAACTGGTTCAAGTACCACCAGAATGAATGGGAGAGAAGGGGTGGCCAAGCCACCAGACCTGGTCATCAAGCCTATGCTTATCAGCAGGTCTTGATGTGGGGAAGATTTGTTGAGGAGGCAGAGAAAAATTTCAATGGATGTCAATTTATACTTTGATCTGGTATACTGTCTTTGCTAGGAAAAATATGACAGGATAATTCTCAATGCTAATGAATGACAAGGTAGCTTAGCTAGCACTAGCTCCACTCTATGTAGTCCACAGCTGGCCGAGATAATTGTATTTAAGATATGGACTGGCCAGATGGTTCCTACAGCATGTATGTACATGGCTGGCCCTTATAAGAGTATATAACTAGCTTATATCTACCCTATGCAGTCCATGTAATTCTGATACCAATAACTGGTTAGCCTTGATTCTACAATAGACAGAATCAAGTCGGCCGGTATGAAATGTTGAAACCAATAACCAGCCAGTCTTGATCATACATGTCGTAGGAACTATCTGACCAGTATACAAATCTGAAACCAATGACTGATCAGCCTTGATTCTACTATTGTACAATTAAACCGAGCAATATTAAAACTAATAACTGGCCAGTCTTGATTCTACATGTTGTAGAATTAAACCGGCCGGGATGCAATGTTGGAATTGAAAACCAGCCAGTCTTGATTCTACTGTTGTAAAATCAAACCGGCCGGAATGCAATGTTGTGATTGAAAACCGGCCAGTCTTGATTCTACTATTGTACAATTAAACCGGCCGGGATGCAATGTTGTGATTGAAAACCGGCCAGTCTTGATTCTACATGTTGTAGAATTAAACCGGCCGGGATGCAATGTTGTGATTGAAAACCGGCCAGTCTTGATTCTACTATTGTACAATTAAACCGGCCAGGATGCAATATTAAAACTGATGACTGGCCAGTCTTGATTCTACATGTTGTACAAGCTATCTGGCCAGTATGAAATTCTGTAACTAATGACTAGTATAGAAATTACAAAACAATAATTAGCTAGTCTTGATTCTACTATTGTACAATTAAACCGAGCAATATTAAAACTAATAACTGGCCAGTCTTGATTCTACATGTTGTAGAATTAAACCGGCCAGGATGCAATGTTGGAACTGATAACTGGCCAGCCTTGTTTCTACTATTGTACAATTAAACCGAGCAATATTAAAACTAATAACTGGCCAGTCTTGATTCTACATGTTGTAGAATTAAACCGGCCAGGATGCAATGTTGGAACTGATAACTGGCCAGCCTTGATTCTACTGGTGTAAAATTAAACCGGCCAGGATGCAATGTTGGAACTGATAACTGGCCAGCCTTGATTCTACTGGTGTAAAATTAAACCGGCCAGGATGCAATGTTGGAACTGATAACTGGCCAGCCTTGTTTCTACTGGTGTAAAATCAAACCGGCCAGGATGCAATGTTGGAACTGATAACTGGCCAGCCTTGTTTCTACTGGTGTAAAATCAAACTGGCCAGGATGCAATATTAAAACTGATAACTGGCCAGTATGACATTCTGTAACTAATGACTAGTACTCGTATAGAAATCCCAAACCAATAATTAGCCAGGCTTGATTCTTCTATAGGATTAAACCGGCCAGCTTTAATTCTACGGTTGTAGAATTAAACTGGCCAGGATGCAATGTTGGAACTGATAACTGGCCAGTCTTGATTCTACATGTTGTACAGGCTATCTGGCCAGTATGCAACTTAATAACAAGTGACTGGCTGACTTGATTTTACAACATGTAGAACCAAGACTGGCCAGTTATCAGTTTCAACATTGTGTCCTGGCCAGTTTGATTCTTGATTCTACAACAGTGGAGTCAAGGCTGGTCAGTCATTGGTTACAGAATTGCATACTGGCAAGCTTGATTCTACCTGCAGTGAAATCAGGCCAGCCAACTAGCTAGCTGAATTCTATATCTTGCAGGCATAAAGCTAGCCACTACCACTGATGGTAATCATTTATATATATATTAACACTAAACACTAATTCTACATACTCCGGCCAGCTGTATTATACATTTTGTAGGCATAAGGCTAGTTATTGTGTTTACAGTAATTCTAATATGTATATATCTACACCAGTCACACTGATTCCACATACTCCGGCCAGCTGGAGTTTGCATACTCCGGCCAGTGACTGGCTGGCCATGATTCTACAGACTTTTGGCACATCCGGAGCCAGGGTTCTACATGGAAAGTGACT